>NC_088342.1:11740000-11755000 GCF_036884655.1 Musa acuminata AAA Group
TGGTTGGGGCGGTTGCACCGCCCAGTCTCGCTGGGAGACATAGCCTGGGCGGTGCTACCTCCCTGCCTGGGCGGTTGCACCTCCCACAGCAACCTGGGTCCGAATGGGTTGATCCATTCGGCCCAATTTGAGTTCTTCAGGGGCCCAATTGCCCCAAGATTAAGCTAATGGGATCACCTCCCATTTCTAACTTAATCAATGTGCTAACTACGATTATTTCCTAAGACAAATTCTACAGCTTGCTCCGGTGCGTCAATCGCTTCTTCTGGCGAGTTTCCGGCGAACTTCCGTCGATCATCCGACGAACCCTCGGTGATGCTCCTGCGGACTTCCGGCAAACTCCTGGACTTGCGACGATCCACTTGGCAAGTTCCGATGAGCTCCTTTGGCAAGCTTCTGGACTTCTCGGATTTGTTCCCGCAGAACCTCCGACGACTGTCCGAACTTCCGTCGAGCTCTCGAACTCCCAACGTGATCATTGTCATGACTCCGGCGTAACTCCTGCTGCATGTCTTACTTTCATCATAGTCAATCCTGCACACTTATCTCAAAACATACATTAGACAACAAATGACAATTGACTTCATCATCAAAATCCGAGATTCAACAATCTCCCCCTTTTTGATGATGACAATCAATTGATAATGGAGTTAACCTTAACTCCCCCTGTTTATATGCCATACTTCTTGAATTTAAAAACTTTATAAATTCAAGAGACATATTCCCATCATGATTCCTATCATGATGTATTTCTTTGAAGATGATGTCAAGGCTTGACATACATTTTCAAATATAATAAGTTTGAATTATGGTATTGTAGCAATTCATTATTTTGTAAGATATCGATATGTAAAGCTGTGAAGCAAGATTTTGATATCATTACATAATGTACACATTTCGAATATTTTAGTAAGTATAGCATTGCATCACATGGTAAGATATCAGCTCGTACGATGCAAATTTTTGTTTGATATCTTGATACAGGGCATATAGCAATGATAGCAATCCTATATTTCTTGGTGATGCAAGTATAGCCTAATCATAGCATCAGTGATAGCAATTAGTGATAGCACCCATATCATCATTAGTGATAGCAAACATATCAGCATCAGTGATAGCAACAATATCATCATTAGTAAACATATCAGCATTAACCATATATTTCAGCATCAGTGATAGCAACCATATCATCATTAGTAAACATATCAGCATCAACCATATCAACATATCAATTCATATATTTCTCCCCCTTTGTCATCAACAAAAAGCATGGTAGATGTGATTCTAGGAGAACAATATAAGCAGGTTATCAAGCACATAAAGGAAGGCATGACACATATAATACTTTGAATACCTCTTCTCCTAGTATGTTATAATTCTTTGTGTATAAAGGAGGAAACTCATTTTTCAAAAAAAATTTTCATAAGAGTGTACAGGAAAATCCGATTTTTAGCATTCAAATTGTTAAGCAAATCCAAAAATAACTTCTTTCATGCATTCGGATATGAGTAAACTATTGATTTTCAAAAACATTTTTATATTTGACACATAATTTCCAACATGTTATTTGATCAAGTGATACCAAGGCATGTAATACTAATCAAGTGTTTTGATCATTCAATAAAGTCCGAAAAATAATTTTAACTAGTTTAAGTATTCGAACACATCAACATTCCTAATTCTCTTCTTATAAAATCAAATTGTTCTTCACTTAGAGGTTTTGTAAAGATATCAGCTAGTTGATGTTTCGTATCAATGAACTCTATGATTACATCATGATTCGTAACATGATCTCGTATAAAGTGATGTCTGATATCAATATGTTTTGTTCTTGAGTGTTGTATAGGGTTCTTTGTTAAGCATATTGCACTTGTGTTATCACATTTAATGGGAATATTTTTAAGATGAACTTTATAATCTTCTAAGGTGTTCTTCATCCAAACAACTTGTGCACAGCATGCACTTGCTGCAATATATTCAGCTTCGGTTGTTGATAGTGCAACCGAGTTTTGTTTTTTAGATGACCAGGAAACAAGGGCATGTCCTAATAATTGACATGTTCCTGATGTGCTTTTTCTATCTTGTCTACATCCAGCGAAGTCTGCATCAGCATAAGCAATTAACTCAAGATTCTCTGATTTTGGGTACCATAATCCTAGATTTGTGGTACCATTAATATATCTAAGTATTCTTTTAACTGCTTTGAGATGAGATATCTTAGGGTTTGATTGAAATCTAGCACAAAGTCCTACATTGAACATGATATCTGGTCTATTTGCAGTGAGGTAAAGTAAACTTCCTATCATACCCCTATAAGTTTTTTGATCGAAGTTTTCTCCACTTTCATCAATTTCTAACTTAGTGGAGGTGCTCATAGGAGTGTTAATAGCTTTTGAGTTATTTATATTAAACTTTTTTAGTAAACTCATAGCATATTTAGTTTGACTAATAAAGATATCATTGCTTAGTTGTTTAATTTGTAGACCTAAGAAGAATGTTAACTCTCCCATTAGACTCATTTCGAATTCAAGACTCATAGTTTTAGCAAAAGATTCACAAAGAGATTCATTCGTAGAACCAAAGATAATATCATCAACATAAATTTGAACAATGAGAAAATTATTTTCAAAGTTCTTGATGAATAATGTAGTATCAACCTTGCCTTTTATGAAATTATTTTCAATAAGAAAAGAACTAAGTCTCTCATACCAAGCCCTTGGAGCTTGTTTTAAACCATAGAGAGCTTTAGTTAATCTAAACACATGATTAGGGAGACTATTATTTTCAAATCCAGGAGGTTGTTCAACATAGACTTCTTCGGAAATAAAGCCATTAAGAAAAGCACTTTTAACATCCATTTGAAATAACTTAAAATTATTACTACTAGCGTAGACAAGGAGCATCCTTATGGCTTCTAATCGAGCCACAAGAGCGAAGGTTTCTTCGTAATCGATACCTTCTTCTTGGTTGAAACCTTTGGCCACTAATCTAGCCTTGTTTCTAACCACAATACCATTTTCATCTTGCTTGTTTCTAAAGACCCATTTAGTACCAATAACTAAATGATCATTTGGCCTAGGAACAAGCATCCACACCTCATTTCTCTCAAATTGATTTAATTCATCTTGCATTGCGATAATCCATGAATCATCTTTCATGGTTTCGTCAACACACTTGGGTTCAATTTGGGAGAGAAAAGCGGCGTTGGCACAAAAATTTTTAAGAGAAGATCGTGTTTGAACCCCCTTTGATGTGTCTCCTAAGATTAGCTCCTTAGGATGAGCATCTACATACTTCCAATCCTTGGGTAAGGAAATCTGGGAAGTGGATGCATCTAAGTTGCTAGTTGGAGACGGGGTTTCGTTTAAATTCAAAGAATCAAAATTAACATCATCATCAAGATCATTTTTCCTAATTTCGAAAATCTCATTGAAAACAACATGGATGGATTCTTCAATAATTAAAGTTCTTTTATTGAAAATACGAAAAGCTTTAGAAACCGAAGAATAACCAAGAAAGATTCCTTCATGAGACTTAGCATCAAATTTTCCTAAGTTATCCTTTTTATTCAAGATAAAACACTTACACCCAAAGACTTTAAAATATGAGACATTGGGTTTTTTGTTATTCCATAACTCATAAGGAGTTTTGGTGAGTAAGGGTCTTACTAGAACTCTATTCAAAATATAGCATGTAGTGTTCACGGCTTCGGCCCAAAAATATTTGGGTAGGCTATGTTCATTCAACATGGTTCTTGCCATTTCTTGTAGATTTTGATTTTTTCTTTCTACTACCCCATTTTGTTGAGGATTTCTTGGAGTAGAGAAATTATGGTTGTATCCATTGAGTTCACAGAATTCTTGGAAATCATGGTTTTGAAATTCTCCACCATGATCACTTCTAATTGACGAAATCATAGAACCCTTCTCATTTTGAACAAGTTTACAAAACTTGGTAAAATATCTAAAGCATTCATTTTTCTGTTTTAAGAAGTAGGTCCATGTATATCTGCTATAGTCATCAACAATGACAAAGGCGTATTTGCTACCTCCTAGACTCGATGTAGAGATTGGTCCGAATAAGTCCATATGGATCAATTGTAAGGGCCTAGAGGTGCTTATTTGATTCTTAGCTTTGAAACTACCCTTAATTTGTTTACCTAATTGGCAAGCATCACATACATTATCTTTGATGAACTTGATATGAGGAATTCCTCTTACAAGTTCTCTAGATGATATTTGAGTGATTAGTTTCATGCTAGCATGACCTAATCTTCTATGCCATAGCCAAGCATCCTCATTCATAACCGCAAAACACATTTCGTTACACAAATCATTGATGTCAATAGTGTATACGTTATTTTGTTTTAATGCAATCATAGACATGTTCTTATGTGGTTTTTCAATGATGCAAGCATTAGATTCGAATTTGACAGTGTATCCTTTATCACATAATTGACTAATGCTCAAGAGGTTATGTTTTAAACCATCAACTAACAAAACATCTTCAATAAAGAAGTTGGATTTGTTACCTATGGTTCCTTTGCCAACGATTTTACCCTTGTTGTTGTCTCCGAAGGTGACATAGCCTTCGTCTATGCTAGTGAGCTTAGAGAATTGAGATGGATCTCCGGTCATATGCCTTGAGCATCCACTATCAAGGTACCATCTCTTGCTCCTAGCTTGCGATGGTGTGGGTTTCTACAAGAAAGGATGATTTTTAGGTACCCATTTGCTTTTGGGTGCCTCAAAGATAGATCTACATTGTTTATCATGTTGCATAGAGTTTATCATGGTTCCTTTAGGAACCCAAATCAATTTGTTTGGACTAATTTTCTTGAATGGACAATAATGCGTCTTGTGTCTAAATTTGCAACAAAAGTTGCATTTGGCTTGGTGTTGAATATGTAAGATGGGGCCTTTTATAAAGGTGGTTGGATTTAGGTGAGGACTTCTCACAAATCCAATTCCACTCCTTTTTGGAATGTGACCCCTGTTTGCAAGGATCATGTTCAATGACTTGCTACCAACCTCGAATTTCTTCAATGTGTCCTTAAGTAGCAAGTTTTCTTTTTTGAGAGTTTCTAGATCATGACATTTGATACATGAATTTAAACTATCATGATATTTAGTTTTTAACTTATCAAAATCACAAGTAAGACTATCATGCTCCTTTTTTAGCAATTTATATTTTCTATTGATAATCTTGCATTCATCAAATAAGTCATGGAAGGCATTTAATAATTCATCGAAAGATAAATCTGCATCTAATAAATTTGTTACCTCCTCTCCGATGGCCATTAAGGCGTAATGAGCAACTTGCTCGGTGTTGGACTCCTCTTCTTCGGACGCGCTCAAATCATCCCATGTTGCTTTGAGCGCCTTCTTCTTTGTTGTTCTCTTTTTGGCTTGGGGATAATCACTCTTGTAGTGTCCCGGCTTTTTGCACTCATAGCAAATAACTTGGTCCTTCTTGGGTTCAAGTTTATTTTTAGTGTCATTCTTAAACTTGTTTCTTTTAATGAATTTTTTAAATTTTCTTATTAGAAGTGCCAAGTCATCGTCACAGTCCTCATCACTTGAGTTTTCTTTCAAGTGGTCTTCCAAAGTTCTAAGTGCCATATCCTTCCTGTTCTTTGGAAGGATGTCTTCTTGCTCTTCATGAGCTTTGCAAGTCATCTCGTAGGTCATTAATGACCCAATTAGTTCTTCAAGAGGGAAGTTGTTTAGATCTTTTGCCTCTTGAATAGCAGTGACTTTAGGATCCCAACTCTTAGGAAGGGATCTTAGAATCTTATTTACGAGCTCAAAATCTGAAAAACTTTTTCCGAGTCCTTTTAGACCGTTGACGACATCCGTGAAACGGGTAAACATGTCACCAATAGTCTCACTCGGTTTCATTCGAAAAAGTTCGAAAGAGTGTAACAAAAGATTGATTTTTGACTCTTTCACTCTACTTGTGCCTTCATGAGTCACTTCGAGTGTGTGCCAAATATCAAATGCAGTTTCACAAATCGAAACACAATTAAACTCGTTTTTATCAAGTGCGCAAAATAAGGCATTCATAGCCTTTGCATTAAGAGCGAAAGCCTTCTTCTCCAAATCATTCCAATCGATCATTGGAAGAGAAGACTTTGAAAAACCATTCTCGACAAAATTCCAAAGTTCAACATCCATAGAAATAAGAAAAATCCTCATTCGGGTTTTCCAATAGGTGTAGTCTGTCCCATTAAACATGGGTGGACGTGTAATAGAATGGCCCTCTTGGTTTCCGGCGTAAGCCATCTCTCTTGGGTTTTAATCCGTTTGAGAGTTAACCGGGCTCTGATACCAATTGTTAGGATCGAGAGCACTAAGAGGGGGGGGGGGGGGTGAATTAGTGCAGCAGAAATTTTTCAGTGATTAAAACGAAAGCTGCGTTCGTTCGATAAAAAAATGATTTACGTCTAAGTGCAGATTTAGAAAGTTCTGAACTTAGAAACTTGTTCGCAAGATCACAGAAGGCAGTAAGCAGTTATGATTGAAATCAAAACGTAAATGTAAACTGAAATATGATGATCGTACGAGAAACGCCGATTTACGTCTAAACGCAGATTCTAAAAATTCTGAACTTAGAAACTTATTCGTAAGATGGCAGAAGGCAGTAAACAGTTATGATTGAAATCAAAACGTAAACATAAACTGAAATATGATGATTGTACCAGGAAAGCCGATTTACGTCTAAACGTAGTTTTACGTCTAAATGCAGATTTACGTCTAAACCTTGAAACTCGTTCGTAAAATCGCAGAGGGCAGTAAGCTATTGAGAAGTTTGCAGTGAAGGTAAAATACTCAAAGGAAATGCAAACCGAGATTTAGAGTGGTTCGGTCAATCTTGACCTACTCCACTTTTGGCTTCCTCCACCGACGAGGTCACCGACGTCAACTAGAGGCCTTCCTTCAATAGGCGAAGGCCAACCACCCTCTTATAGATTCACTCCTTTTGACGGGCTTAGGAGACAACCCTTACAGAAGTTTTCTCTCCTCTCTTTACAACTCAAACTTGAAGAATAGAAAGAGGAGAACTAGCAGTTTTGAGCTCTAAGAAACACAGAAAGACAGCAAGATTTCGAGTATGTGTTATGTGCTTTCAGTGCTGAATGGGTGGGGTATTTATAGGCCCCAACCCAGTTCAAATTTGGAGCTCAAATCTGTCAATTCCCTGAATTCCGGGATCAGGCGGTTGCACCTCCTGACTGGGGCGGTTGCACCGCCTGGCAGAGCTCGAAGACTGAGCCTCTGGGCGGTGCCACCTCTGTCAGGGGCGGTTGCACCTCTCTGCCAGAGC
The DNA here is from genome assembly GCF_036884655.1 of Musa acuminata AAA Group. NCBI lineage: Eukaryota > Viridiplantae > Streptophyta > Magnoliopsida > Zingiberales > Musaceae > Musa > Musa acuminata. Next base: position 11,747,327 of record NC_088342.1, read on the forward strand.
TCGAAGACCGAGCTCAGGTGGTTGCACCGCTTGACTGGAGAGGTTGCACCGCCCAGTCTCGCTCGGAGACTGAGCCCGGGGCGATGCCACCTCTTGGCTGGGGCGGTTGCACCGCCCAGTCTCGCTGGGAGACATAGCCTGGGCGGTTGCACCTCCCACAGCAACCTGGGTCCGAATGGGTTGATCCATTCGGCCCAATTTGAGTTCTTCAGGAGCCCAATTGCCCCAAGATTAAGCTAATGGGATCACCTCCCATTTCTAACTTAATCAATAAGCTAACTACGATTATTTCCTAAGACAAATTCTACAGCTTGCTCCTGTTAGGATCGAGAGCACTAAGAGGGGGGGGGGGGGGGGTGAATTAGTGCAGCGGAAATCTTTCAGCGATTAAAAATGAAAGCTGAGTTCGTTCGATAAAAACGATTTCGATGTAAAAGCCGATTTTAAGATTACTTAAGATTAAGCGCAGTTTTACTTCTAAACGCAGTTTACGTCTAAACACAATTTACGTTTAAATGCAGTTTGCGTCTAAAAGCAGTTTTACGTCTAAACGCAGATTTACGTCTAAACGCAGATTTACGTCTAAACTCAGTTTACGTCTAAAACGCAGTTTTACGTTTAAACGTAGTTTGCGTCTAAACGCAGTTTTACGTCTAAACGTAGATTTACGTCTAAATGCAGATTTACGTCTAAACACAGATTTACGTCTAAACTCAGTTTACGTCTAAAACGTCTAAACACAGTTTGGGCAGTTTTACGTCTAAACGCAATTTTACGTCTAGACGCAGTTTCAAAGGGATCTGAACTTAGAAACTCGTTCGTAAAAGCGCAGAAGACAGTTTTGCAGAATCAATGCGTAAACGTAAACTGCAATGTAAATATCGTACGAAAACACTGGTTTACGTCTGAAAGCAGATTCGGACAGATCAGCACTTAGAAACTTGTTCGTGAAGGCGCAGAAGACAGTTTTGCAGAATCAAAACGTAAACATAAACTGTAATGTACGAAAACACCGATTTACGTTTGAATGCAGATTCGGAAAGAACAGCACTTAGAACTTGTTCGTAAAAGCGCAGAGAGCAGTAGTTATGAAGGAGGTTTGCAGTAATGATAAAGTGCTCAAAATAAACGCAAACCAGAGATTTAGAGTGGTTCGGTCAGTCTTGACCTACTCCACTTTTGGCTTCCTCCACCGACGAGGTCACCGACGTCAACTAGAGGCCTTCCTTCAATAGGCGAAGGCCAAATGCCCTTTTACAGTTTCTCTCCTTTTGACAGGCTCAGGAGACAACCTTTACAGACCTTTCTCTCCTCACTTTACAACTCAAAACTTGAAGAACAGAAGGAGGAGACTTAAAGGCTTTACAACACTTTTGAGCTCTTAGAATCACAGAAAAGATCAAGATTTCGGTGTAGGTCTGTATCTTTTCAGTGCTGAATGGGTGGGGTATTTATAGGCCCCAACCCAATTCAAATTTGGAGCTCAAAACGATCAAATCCCGGAATTCCGGGACCAGGCGGTTGCACCTCTTGACTGGAGAGGTTGCACCCCCTGGCAGAGCTCGAAGACTGAGCCCAGGCGGTTGCACCTCTCTGTCAGGGGCGGTTGCACCGCCTGAGTCTGGCTCGGAGACTGAGCCCCAGGCGGTGCCACCTCTTGACTGAGGCAGTTGCACCTCTCTGCCAGAGCTCGAAGACCGAGCTTAGGCGGTGCCACCTCTCTATCAGGGAGGTTGCACCGCCCAGTCTTGCTCGAAGACTGAGCTCAGGCGGTGCCACCTCCTGGCTGGGGCGGTTGCACCGCCCAGTCTCGCTGGGAGACTTAGCCCAGGCGGTGCCACCTCCTGGCCTGGGCGGTTGCACCTCCTGGTGCAATCAGGGTCCGAATGGTTAGCTCCATTCGGCCCAATTTCAGTCTTTCAGGGGCCCAATTGCCCCAAGATTAAGCCAATGGGATCACCTCCCATTTTCCAACTTAATCAACATGCTAACTACGATTAAATCTAAGACAATTTCTGCAGCTTTGCTTCGGTGCGTCAATCGCTTCTTCCGGCGAGTTTCTGGCGAACTTCCGTCGATCATCCGATGAACCCTCGGTGATGCTCCTGCGGACTTCCGGCAAACTCCTGGACTTTGCGACAATCCACTTGGCGAGTTCCGACGAGCTTCGCTTGGCAAGCTTCTGGACTTCTCGGATCTGTTCTCGCAGAACCTCCGACGACCGTCCGAACTTCCGTCGAACTCTCGAACTCCCAACGTGATCATGAACTTGACTCCGGCGCAACTCCTGCTGCTTGTCTATCTTTCATCGTAGTTAATCCTGCACACTTATCTCAACACATAGATTAGACAACAAATGACAATTGACTTCATCATCAAAATCCGAGATTCAACTATCTCCCCCTTTTTGATGATGGCAATCAATTGATAATGAAGTTATCCTTAACTCCCCCTGTCTATATGCCATAGTTGAGATAAGTCAACCTTGAATTCAAGACCCAAGAATTCAAGTGACGTATTGATAAGTTAGATCAGTTAAACTTATCAATACTCCCATCATGATACTCATGGTGTATCTCTTCAAAGATGATGTCAAGGCTTGACATACATCATCAAGTTTGTATGATTGTGTTCGTAACTATTCATCATGTAGTTTGAACATTATTATTATAAAGCTGTGAAGCACTATTACATGATGCACATATTTGAAATATTCTAGCAAGTTTTGCATTTTCTTCAGATATCAACTCAGGGCATAATGCAAACTTTAGCACATGTTCATATATTTCTTGGTGATGCAAGGATGGCATAATCATAGCAGTGTTTATAGCATCACTCATAGTATTTCTAATCATAGCAGTGTTCATATATCAACTCAGGGTATAATGCAAACTTTAGCACATGTTCATATATCTCTTGGTGATGCAGGGATGGCATAATCATAGCAGTGTTTATCAATTCATATATTTCTCCCCCTTTGTCATCAACAAAAAGCATAGTAATTATGATACCAGGAAAATAATATTAGCAAGCTTATAGAGGAATTTTACATAGATTGCTTTAAATACTTCTTCCCCTTTTTGTTATATACGTAAAGATGGAATACATACACATCACTTCATCAAATTTATTCATGAAAGTGTACGAGAAAATCTGTTTTATAGCATTCGAATAAATAAGATGCATTCGGACAAGATTTTGTTGCAGATTTTCACATAGAAACATGGCAATCAAGTGATTTGATAATTCAATATAATCCGAAAAATAATTTTAGCAAGTTTATCTATTCGGACATATCAACATTCCTAATTCTCTTCGAATGAAATCAAGCCACAAGGTTTTCAAAACTTTTAGTTTCAAAGCACAACATTCTTAATTTGGACACATCACATACCAACCAGTAATGATACCATAAAAACCTGAGATAACTTTTACCACAAGGCGCAAGATAGATGTTTACAGCCAGCACATCAGAAGTGAGTAACATAAGAAGTTTACAACAACAACAGGTGTTCAACAAGTTCATTGATGAGGTGGAAAATTAAAGTGCCTAAACAAGGAGTCAAATTGACTATGAATTTGCTGCAGCTCAGATAGGATTTGATCTTGTCGTTGTTCAATCAGTTCTTGTCTCTGTTCGAATCGATCCATTCGAATCCCAATTTCTTCGATGGATGTATGAGTTTGCTCAACTGGATGTGTTTCCTCAAAGGGAAGGGTCGGAGGAGATTGGGTACCCCTAAATACTGGTGTTTCCGGTTCAGGTTCAGGTTGAGGGTGATCAGTCCTTCTAGGGATTCTAACCCAGTTACCGTTTCTATAGTAACATCTTAGTCGGTGAAGTAGATTTTTGTTTATTATGCTGAATCTATCTGCTTTCATTACTTCTTCTTCTGGTGGTATTAGAATGTCGTAAGCTTTTATTATTCTTGTGATTATACCACCATATGGGAGCATCATATCTTTCTTAGATAATTCTAACATGTTTTGTTGGATAAGATAACCAAGACAGATGTCATGTCCCTTCATGATTAAGTACATAGTTCCTAATTCTAATTGACTTACTTCATCATGATGGTATTGTTTAGGAAGAATTATACTAGTCATGATATGATGAAGTATCTTAGTGTTCAAAGGCAGTAGATGTTCACAACTTTTAGGAACCAATGCTATGTTTGGATTGGCAAAGATTGTTCCTAATGCTTCAACATAGGATGTTCCAATACTTTCATCATCCCATGATCCTCTAAAGTAGAGTCCTATGCTTTTTATGGGAATGCCTATCATATCACAAATGAACCTATCAGTGATTGAGATGTGTTGTCCTAAAAGATAGGTGGACATCCTTTCTTCATCATCTATTTGTATGTTATTGTAAAATAATCTAACTAGCCTAGGATAGATGGGTTCGTTAATCTGCAAGATTGGAAGTAGATCTAGGTTTGCAAACCATTGGATAGTCTCTAAGTCTCTTAGTTCATTTAGATCTACGTATTTTCCCTTATTGATACTTCTAAGTTCGAAAGAGGGAAATTTTTCAGCATGGTTTTTTTAATCGAAAAGGGTTAAATCAAACTCTTCTACTAATCTCCTCTTTCTCTTGTCTCTTGAGGATCTTCTAGATCCCATAACTACTGCTGTTTAGAGGGATGATGATGAGCAAGAGTAAATGAAGAACAAAACAGAATTTAAGGGCTTCTTAGAGAGTACCTTTGTGAAATCTTCAAGAGAAGGAAGGATTCTTGATGTTTTGCTCCGAAATGGGAGGTATTTGGAAGGCTTAGAGGAGTGAAATGAGAATGGAGGAGACTTGGAAGAGTAGAGGAGGAAATGGGAGTGAGTTGGGGTCGGTTCTACCGCCGGCCCTAGCATGGGTTTAAAAAGGCAGAGTTGCGGGCGGTTGCACCTCTGGCTAGAGCGGTGCAACCGCTGGCAACCCGTGGTAGCTGGAGGTGCCACCGCTAGCTGGAGAGGTGCCACTGCTTGCAGCCAGTGAGCACCTAATGTGATTTGATTAGGGAGCCTTTGCCTTGAGGAGAGTTTTTCATTTCAGAGCAATTAACGTTTCTTACGTGATTTCGTATGAGTTTTTATTTAAGAAAGAAGCTCTTGTAAGATAGATCTTTTAACGTGCGTATGTCGTACGTATGTTGATAGTTTGTTTGGTATCCCTTTTAAGATCATGACATATTTAGTTTCTTCATGATACAAGAATTAATTCGTAGATGATAGAGTTGACGAGTTCGAAGATCAAGGGGATATGTGAATTTGGGAATCATATGTTTCTAATAAGGTTGTATCCCAGTCGCATTTGTGATTTCATAACTTCCACTTGTTACTTTAGTGTTGCGAGTTCCTTTTTGACTCTTGGTTTATGACTATCGAGAATCAAGGAGCAGAATATTATTTCTTGCTCCAGCCTAAAATTTTAATGGTTTTATAGGAAGGGATGATTTTTAGGTACCCATTTGCTTTTGGGTGTCTCACAAATAGATCTACATTTCCTATCATGTTGCATAGAATTTGTCATGGTTCCTTTAGGAACCCAAATCAATTTGTTTGGACTTATTTTCTTGAATGGACAGCTGTGTCTTGTGTCCAAATTTGCAACAAAAGTTGCATTTGTTTTGATGTCGAACATGTAAGATGGAGCCTTTTATGAAAGTGGTTGGATTTAGGTGAGGACTTCTCACAAATCTAATTCCACTTCTTTTTGGAACGTGACCCTTGTTTGCAAGGATCATGTTCAATGACTTGCTACCAACCTCGAATTTCTTCAAGGTGTCCTTGAGTAGCAGGTTTTCTTTTTGGAAAGTTTCTAAATCATGACATTTGATACATGAATTTAAACTATCATGATGTTCAACTTTTAACTTGTCAAACTCACAAGTAAGACTATCATACACCTTTTTCAGCAATTTATATTTTCTACTGATACTCTTGCATTCGTCAAATAAGTCATTGAAAGCATTTAATAATTCATCGAAAGATAAATTTGCATTTAATGAATTCGTTACCTCCTCTCCGATAGCCATTAAGGCGTAATGAGCAACTTGCTCGGTGTTGGACTCCTCTTCCTCAGATGCGCTCGAATCATCCCATGTTGCTTTGAGCGCCTTCTTCTTTATTGTTATCTTTTTGGCTTGGGGACAATCACTCTTGTAGTGTCCCGGCTTTTTGCACTCATAGCAGATAACTTGATCCTTCTTGGGTTCAAGTTTATTTTTAGTATCATTCTTAAACTTGTTTCTTTTAATGAATTTTTTAAATTTTCTAGTTAGAAGTGCCAGGTCATCGTCACAGTCCTCATCACTTGAGTTTTCTCTCAAGTGATCTTCAGAAGTTTTGAGTGCCATATCCTTCCTGTTCTTTGGAAGGATGTCTTCTTGCTCTTCATGAGCTTTACAAGTCATTTCGTAGGTCATTAATGACCCGATTAATTCTTCAAGAGGGAAATTTCGCAGATCTTTTGCCTCTTGAATAGCCGTGACTTTAGGATCCCAACTCTTAGGAAGGGATCTTAGTATCTTATTAACAAGCTCAAAATCCGAAAAGCTCTTTCCGAGTCCTTTTAGACCATTGACGACATCCGTGAAACGGGTAAACATGTCGCCAATGGTTTCACTCGGTTTCATCCGGAAAAGTTCGAAAGAATGTAACAGCAAATTGATTTTTGACTCTTTTACTCTACTTGTGCCTTCATGGGTCACTTCGAGTGTGTGCCAAATATCAAATGCAGTTTCACAAGTTGAAACACGATTAAACTCGTTTTTATCAAGTGCACAAAATAAGGCATTCATAGCCTTTGCATTAAGAGCGAAAGCCTTCTCCAAATCATTCCAATCGATCATTGGAAGAGAAGACTTCGAAAATCCGTTTTCGACAAGATTCCACAATTCAAAATCCATAGAAATAAGAAAGATCCTCATTCGGGTCTTCCAGTAGGTGTAGTCCGTCCCATTGAACATGGGTGGACGCGTAATAGAATGCCCCTCTTGGTTTCCGGCGTATGCCATTTCTCTTGGGTTTTAATTCGTTAGAGAGTTAACCTTGCTCTGATACCAATTGTTAGGATCGAGAGCACTAAGAGGGGGGGGGTGAATTAGTGCAACGGAAATCTTTCAGCGATTAAAAATGAAAGCTGCGTTCGTTCGATAAAAACGATTTCGATGTAAAAGCCGATTTTAAGATTACTTAAGATTAAGCGCAGTTTTACTTCTAAACGCAGTTTACGTCTAAACACAATTTACGTTTAAATGCAGTTTGCGTCTAAAAGCAGTTTTACGTCTAAACGCAGATTTACGTCTAAACGCAGATTTACGTCTAAACGCAGATTTACGTCTAAAACGCAGTTTTACGTTTAAACGTAGTTTGCGTCTAAACGCAGTTTTACGTCTAAACGTAGATTTACGTCTAAACGCAGATTTACGTCTAAACGCAGATTTATGTCTAAACTCAGTTTACGTCTAAAACGTCTAAACACAGTTTGGGCAGTTTTATGTCTAAACGCAATTTTACGTCTAGACGCAGTTTCAAAGGGATCTGAACTTAGAAACTCGTTCGTAAAAGCGCAGAAGACAGTTTTGCAGAATCAATGCGTAAACGTAAACTACAATGTAAATATCGTACGAAAACACTGGTTTACGTCTGAAAGCAGATTCGGACAGATCAGCA
>NC_088342.1:12427500-12437500 GCF_036884655.1 Musa acuminata AAA Group
TCGTCCAGAGATTGCTGCCGCGCTTGCAAGGCCATGTGCGGCAGTGTGGGGCCGTGCCTCTGTAACTCCTGGGTGTTCTGCGGGGATAGGGAGCGGTGCGGCGAGAGATTCGGAGAGGTTAGTGTGTTCCCTTTATTTAATTTTCAGGATTATCGATGCATTTGATCGAAAGTTGGTTCGTTTTGTTCATTGTCGTGTGATGTTTATGAAAGGAGAGATTTTTATGATTTCTGTAGAGTTTGTTCGACTGGTGCGGGAAGATGTTGTTTCCATGTCAGTGTTTTATGCCTTCGCTTTTTCTTTACCTCTAAGAAATAGATTTTCTTCTGTTTGATGAGCTACGCGACCTCCCAGCTTCGCTAATTGAAGGTCATTTTCCTACTGAGTTGCTATAATCAACTTTCTTTAATGGGATTTTCACGGTGCATCAAGGATGCATCTTTGTTGATATCGTCCAAGGTTCATGTGACAATGGATGATATTCCCCAGACATAACGAGGTTTATGGTTTTGGAAACAATGGAGAAGAAGAATCTTGCTCTGTCCAATTTGAAAGAAAATGAGAAGAAGAAATTTGTTTGTGATTTGTCAGCCCTGACTAGGGGATTAAAACAAAATTTCCTTTTTGATGAGCTCGTTAATATTTTTTTTCAGCCCTGACTAGTTTCAGATGGTACACCTGAATTAGTCCGACGTTGTAAGCAGGACAGTCATCTCTGGTTGGAGGGATTATTACACCCCATTGAAGGTGGGAAGATATTATGATGATTTACATAATGTGGGAGGATGTGGTGTTGTCTTATAAGGTTACTCATACCTACTACTTAACTCGAGCTTGAGCATTTTAGATAACATGGTTCAAGGTTCAAGTTACTGGGTTTATAGTTCTATCAGGCCACGTTGTGCCATGAGACCTTTTTTAAGTGTGTATATCATGCATTTTTCTCGGGGTCTTCAAGTTCCGTTAAGGAACAAATCTTTCTTGACCCTAGTAACATTGCTTATTGTCTCAAGATGTGGTTATAGGAGTGACTGCAGTAAGAGAATGAGTTAATATTAGTTCTTATACTCCTTCATCGACATTGTAGCTTTGGAACCCAATTTGCAACATCTACTTCTCCTGATAGATTGCTTTTCTTGGGGAAGATCATGGCTGACTGACACGGGAGTGTCTAATTAGTTACAATTTGCTCATATGAACCTTACTGATGATATGATATATTTTTTTAACCAACAATATTGCCTCATAATCTTTAACTCAGCCCACTCAAATATGACAGCTCATCAGTATATTCCTTGCACAAAGTTAAAGCTATTTCAATGTGCTTTACTTCATGACCAAGGAATACATTAAAAGAGTTGGTTAGCAGTTGTAAAATACTTAATTTCGAAATTTCCTATGCATGAAGGGTTGTTTCATGCACTAGTACTTATTTTGATGTTTAAGGCTTAGAAAGAACTTTTAGAAACTGATGATATTTTGACAGAAGCTCTCTTGGAGTTCTCCCTTAAACTTTGTATCTCTTGGATGCTTCCTTGAGTGGTGAGTCTTTTATTTTCAGTTCTGTATCCTTGTTTAATTCCCTTTGGGTGGTGAACTTTCTGTATCCCTTTGTGATTTTAAACTTGGTGGTGAGCTGTTTTTCTATCTTATTGAAGTATTATCATGAGTCCATACATTTTCTATCCGAAAAACTATACCATCGATTTTCTTTCGATATCTATTCTACTTTACCCCCCCATTCTGCATCACCCCGGTATTAATTTGGTATTAGAGCTACAGGCTAGAGATCATGGAAAAGATATAGTCGGTGAAGGTAGCGACTATGAAGATGATGTTGAGTCGTTGAGGCTATAGCTACGTAGATTGCTGCGTAGTCTACAAGAAAAAAATAAAATAATTGAAAAACTTCGAAGTAGAAACAACCAGCATAAAAATGATTCCATGAGTTTACTTCTGATGATGATACACCCCTTCTTCTAAGGGAGTCGAGAAGATGTCGGACAACAAATTGAGTCCAAAAAGAGTGGCAGAATAAATATAACCCAAGATTGGAGATTCCAGAGTTTGAGGGTAAAATAAATGTTGATGACTTTATCGATTGGATTAATACAGTATAAAGAATTTTCGATTTTCATTAACCACCAGAACAAAAGAAGTCAAACTTGTGGCACTCAAACTTAGGTCGAATGCTTCTTTTTGGTGGAAAAATCTGAAAAAACAAAGAGAACATAAGGGGAAGAGTAAAATCGTAACATGAGAAAAAAATGAAAAGGGAGCTGAAGAGAAAATATTTACCTCACAATTATAGGCAAGAGATCTTTCTCAAAATCCAAGATTTCAAGTAAAAAGATTTTAGTGTGGAGGAGTACACTGCAGAATTCGATAATCTGATGTTAAAAGGAGAGCTTGTGGAACCGGAAGAGCAAATCATTATAAGGTACTTAGGAGGTCTGAAATATGAGATTACTAAAGTGGTTCAACTACAGTCATATTGGTCTTTAAATGATGTGAGCAAGCTGACATTCAATGTTGAAAAACAACAGAAGTTTAAAAAGAGTTATCGGTATGGTTCAAAAGAAGGATATACAAAAGGAGGAAGTTCCAAGCCTACTGTCCAAAGCAAGGTGATATCGAAGGTGCAAGAAAAGGGTGAAGAATCTGCTGGCAGTAAAAAAACACCTAATTCTTCTATCCCAAGTGGCCGAAAATGCTTCAAATGTCATGGTTTTGGGCATATTGCTTCAGATTGTCCAAATAGGAGGATTGCAACTTTGGTTGAAGATCATAGTGATGGAGGAGTAGATGAAGACAAACCAAAATATGATGAAGATGAGGAAGATGTTACTTATGCAGATCATGGTTTGTCTATTGTATTGCAGCGTAGCTTACAAGTGTCTTATGTGGCCGAGGATGAAAGTTGGGTGAGAAAAAACGTGTTTCACACTAAATGCACGTCTCTTGGCAAGGTGTGCTTGGTGATCATCGACAGCGGTAGCTTTGAGAACGTGGTATTTTTGGAGATGGTGCAGAAGCTAAAGTTAGACATAATCCCTCATCCACATACATACTAATTATATTGTTTGCAAAAAGGAAATGACATCAAGGTAACTAAAAGATGTTTAGTTTCATTTTCTATTAGCAAGTATTATAAAGACGAAGTATGGTGTGATGTTGCTCCTATGGACGCTTGTCATTTACTGTTGGGAAGACCTTGGCATTATGATAGAAGGGTGTTGTATGATGGCTACAAACATACTTATTCTTTTAAGGTGAATGAAAAGAAGATTATCTTAGCTCCATTACAACCTTTCGAAATCAGTGCACCAAAGAAGGAAGTTAGTACTTTTATGTCTTATAGTGAATGCAAAGGTGAATTAGACAAGGATGGTCATGTTTTAGCCCTAACGGTAGTAAAGGAGAATGAACAACATAAGGAGACACCGACAATCATGAAACCAATCCTAGAGGAATTTTAAGATATTATATCGGAAGAGATTCCACATGGCTTTCCACCTTTGAGAGACATCCAACATCACATTGATATTATTCCGGGGGCTATTCTACCTAATAAGACAACATACAGAATGAGTCCCAAGGAGCATGAAGAACTTCAAAGGTAAGTTGATAAATTGGTGAAAAAGGGGTTAATTCGGGAGAGCATGAGTACTTATGCGGTTCCAGCCTTGTCAGTGCCTAAAAAGGATGGTTCTTGAAGAATGTGTGTGGACAACCGCACTATCAACAAAATCACAGTGGATTATCGTTTTTCAATTCCAAGATTAGATGATTTACTTGATCAATTATGTGGTGCTTCTATTTCTCTAAAATTTATTTGAGGAGTGACTATCACCAAATAAGAATGAGGCTTGGAGATGAGTGGAAAACATCATTTAAAACTAGAGTAGGCTTATATGAATGGTTAGTTATGCCATTTGGGCTATTTAATGCTCCTAGCACCTTCATGAGATTTATGAATCATATACTTAAGCCATACATTGAAATATTTGTTGTAGTTTACTTTGACGATATATTGGTGTACAACAAGAGCGAAGAAGAGCATATGAATCATCTGAAAGAGATCTTTCTTATTTTGAAGCAGCAAAAGCTTTATGCTAATCTAAAGAAGTGTGATTTCTTTACTCCTAGTATTGTGTTTTTGGGGTATGTTGTTTCAAAAGATGAATCATGATGGATCAAAGTAAGGTAGAAGCTATTCTCAATTGGCCAACACCTGCTTGATTGCATGATGTGAGGAGTTTCCATGGCTTAACTTCTTTTTACAGAAGATTCATTAAGGGTTTCAGCTCTATTGTCGCTTCGATCACCGAATATTTGAAATGTGATAAATTTAAATGGACTAGTGTGGCTAATGATGCTTTTGAGCTTTTAAAAAGAAAGGTGACCGAAGCTCCTATCTTAGTTATACCAAATTTTAACAATGTGTTTGAGGTTGAATGTGATGTATCTAATGTGGGAATTGGTGCTGTTTTGAGCCAAGACGGAAAGCCCATTGTATTTTTTAGTAAAAAGCTGAATGATACGAGAAATAAATATTCTACCTATGACAAGGAGTTTTATGCCTTTTTTCGAACTTTATCTCATTGGAGTCAATATCTTCTTGCTAGGCCATTTGTCCTATATTCTGATCATGAGGCATTAAAGTTCATTAATCACCAGCACAAGTTAAACAAGAGGCATGCAGCTTGGGTGGAGTTTTTGCAATCTTATAACTTTACAATCAAGTACAAATCTGGTGTTCAAAATGTAGTTGCTAACGCATTGAGTATAAAGCATTCTTTATTATCAGCAATGAAAGTTAAAGTGGTTGGATTTGAAATATTCAAAGATCTCTATGAGAATAATGTGGATTTCAGCTCAATATGACATAATTTCAAATCAGGTTCCTTTCAACAATTTTCTATCTTTAATGGTTTTCTTTTTCGAGCTAATGCTTTATGTGTTCCATCTTGTTCTTTGAGACAAGTAATTCTAGCTAAAGCTCACGGTGGTGTTTTGGGTGGATATTTCGGTAGAGACAAGACTCTAGCTCTTGTTCAATCAAACTTCTATTGGCCGAAGATGTTTAGAGATATGAAGAGACATTAATGCAATGTCGAGTGTGTCATTTTGCAAAAACAAGAAGTCAAAATTCTGGATTGTACACTCCATTGCCTGTGCCAAATGCTTCATGGGAGGATGTGAGTCTTGATTTCATTTTGGGACTGCCAAGAACTCAAAAGAACAAGGATTCTATCATGGTTGTTGTTGATAGATTTTAAAAAATGTCTCACTTTGTTCCCTGCAATAAATCGAATGATACATCTCATATTGCTGATTTGTATTTTAAGGAGATGGTTAAATTGCATGGTATTCCAAGAACTATGGTGTCTGATCGAGATTCAAAATTTCTTAGTCATTTTTGGAGAACACTTTGGAGGAAGCTAGGTACTTCTTTGAATTTTAGCAGCTCGTATCATCCACAAACCGATGGACAAACTGAGGTAACAAACAGAAGCTTAGGAAATTTTCTTGGAAGCTATGTTGGCAAGAATGTTAAGCAGTGGGATCTCATTCTTCCACAAATTGAGTTTGCCTACAATCGTTCTATGCACCATAGTATTAGTAAGAGTCCTTTTGAGGTTGTTTATGGTGCTAATCCTGTTGGTCCTTTGGACTTCGTCCCTCATTCGATAACTAAGCAATTTAGTGGAGATGCTGATAAGAGAGTAAAGCAGATAAAGAAGCTACATGAGGGTGTTAAAGCAAATATAGAAAAACAAAATGAGAGGTACATGGAAGCTGCCAACAAACACAGAAAACATATAGAGTTTAATGTTGGTGATTTGGTTTGGATTCATCTAAGGAAGGAGAGATTTCCACCGGGAAAATTTGAAAAATTGAAACCAAAGGCTGATGATCCATTCAAAGTGCTCAAGAGAATTGGAAAAAACGCTTATAAGATCGAGCTACCTGAAGATTACGGAGTGTCCCCAACAATCAGGTTGACGAAACAAACAAGGACTTTAGGACAAGTCTATTTCAACTAGGGGAGATTGACACGGGAGTGTTTAATTTGCTACAATTTGCTCATATGGACCTTGTTGATGATATGATATTTTTTTCAGCCAACAATATTGTCTCATAATCTTTAATCAGCCCACTCAAATATGACAGCTCATCAGCATATTCCCTGCACAAAGTTAAAGCTGTTTCAAGGTGCTTTTCTTCATGACCAAGGAATGTATTAAAGGAGTTGGTTAGCAGTTGTAAAATACTTAATTTCAAAATTTCCTATGCATGAAGGGTTGTTTCATGCACTAGTACTTATTTTGGTGTTTAGAGCTTAGAAATGACTTTTAGAAACTAATGATATTTTGACAGAAGCTCTCTTAGAGTTCTCCCTTAAACTCTGTATCTTTTGGATGCTTCCTTGAGTGGTGAGTCTTTTATTTTCAGTTCTATATCCTTGTTTAATTTCCTTTGGGTGGTGAACTTTCTGTATCCCTTTGTGATTTTAAACTTGGTGATGAGCTGTTTTTCTATCTTATTAAAGTATTATCATGAGTTTATACATTTTCTATCTGAAAAACTGTACAATCGATTTTCTTTCGATATCTATTCTACTTTACTCCCCCATTCTGCATCACCCCGATATCACTGACCCATTGTAGCACCATTTGCTGAGATTTGGACTTGTGAGGCTTTGTTCTTTTGCTAGGGAAGAGGGAGAATCTCTGAATTTATACTTATTTTCTCATAAATTGTTGAGGACTATGCTGTTACTGTTTAACATTTTTTTATTAGTTTATTCTGCTAAAGTATGTTTTGCCGAAGCAAATCATTTCAGCATGGTAATAAATGCATAGGAATCATATCATTTAATTGTCAGAGCTCTTTTCTGTACTTCATGCTATAATAAAGACATCTATCATGTTCCTGAAGATATTTTACTGTTAACTGATTGGTTCCTTTCTTGTTATCAAGAGTGTAATTCTTGGTTTATGTCAGTGTTTGAAGAGGTGTCTATGTCTGTTTACTTCGGATTTGGAGATATTGAATTTGGTTCTACCTCTTGGAGGACTAATGTTCATATAGTTTAATCGGTGCCTTAACCATTTAATTGCACTCGTCCACAGTGCTGGCTGAAAAAACAGGAGGATGTCCTGCTTCCTGCTCTGCATGATTTGGGGGAAAAAGTGATATGGACTTCTGGTCTTATTTATGGAATAGGAGAGGTAAGTTGGTGTTTGGTGTTTTCTTGCCAGTCAGTAGCTATATGTAGAATTCTTTGTTAAGTTTTAATCTTATTGAAATACATTTACTATTATGTACTATTAGCATCACAATTCATATTACTGGATAAGAAATAACTAAATTGGTTACCAGATTAGAAAGTTTCTACATCTTGTGAAACATATATCATTCATATTTTTTTAACCTTGTTTGCAGTGATGTTACTTGGTGAACATAAATCAACTGGATCAAATATTAATTTTGTTTGCTAGGCCTATCCTTCTTTCTAGATTCTCTTTTGAATTACAGTCCTGCTGTTAAGGTTTTTGGAATAATATTAATATCAATATATACTCATAGTTTGCTTGCTAAAGGAGTAGTTCATAAAACAGTTCTTCTCTGTCAGCCTTTTGTGTAGGCAAATCCAAATCTCCTTTTGATCTGCATTGATTCTCATGTAGTTGATCTCAAGCCATGCTCTTTTGGATGCCAGCATCATTCCTTTAAATCCATGAATAATTATTAATTTTTTTAATATTAGGTATGATGGCACTTGTTTCTTCTTATATATCTATGTATGGCTGTTCTTAGTTACAACCTTTTCTTCCAACTCTCTATGGGCAAAAAGAAATATGTGAAAGAAGTACCCGAATATTTTAGTACAGACCCTTAGAGCAAGTAAAAGTATATAACAGAGACTGCTAGAAAACATTCAAAGGTGCATCAATATTATTCATTACTAATGAGGTTTGTTGGTTAAATTGTTGATATTCTTAAGTGTTTATCCTAGAACTTCACTTGTAAATTCCGGAAATTATTTCTGCTGAAGTTTGTTTGATGGCCTTTATTGACTTTTTTTAATCATCATGACATTGAAATAAACTTGTAAACTTTTGAATATCATCTTTACCAGATAACAAAGATTAGAAACATGTTTTGACAAAAGAATGGTCTATATTTTGTCTCTTTTCAGCAAAAAATTGCTTATCTATTTTTTTTCTTTTCTTGTACAGGGCATTGTTGGTTTGGAAACAGATTATGGAACTCTTCATATTAAAGTAAGTGATAATGTTTGTATCAAATTTGCAATGTCAAGATGTGAATGCAAGTTGTTCTACTCAGAGACTGTTTCCTTCCTCTTTTTACAGGCAAAAAAATTATATATAATTCTCATTAGTAGGGTCCTTAAATGCTGCTTCTTGTTTCTGATTGGCCACTAGTGTTTATCCATCTAGCATTTCAATCTTGACTACATTATTTGGCTACACTTTCTCCATGATGTTTTTAAATCTATTTCAGATGCTTCCATTCCTAACTTTGTTATGTGGAAACATAGCTATCATGTATTATGCTCTTCTTTCTTGTTCTGCATAAAAAAAATGAAATGAGATATGATTGGTATATTTTCATGATCAAATGTGAGATTACCGTCTTTGTTAACAGGCATTTGTTCAAGGATAGAATTAATTAAAGAAAATAGATCAGTTGTTGAAGCAGATTTTTCCATGGGATATAAAGCTATGAAAAGTATGAATTGGTTGATGGAAGTCAGATAAAGAAGTATCATGTACTGATTTATAGGGTAAAGTTATGTTCGCAATATAACAGTATATTGAAAATCTTCGAAGAAACTATATCAATTTATGACTTTAGTTGCTGGATCTTTGCATAAGAATGTTGAGATGGATGTGTGAAGTTACTGGGAAAGATAGGAAAATAAATAGTATTATTTATGAATAACTAAGTATCATTTTGATAGAGGATGAGATAAAAGAAAATCATTTAAGATGGTGTAGACATATACTTAGAATACCTCTGGATGCGATATTCCAAAAAAGTGAAATGATTAATGTTAATGGTACTAGGAGAGGTAGAGGAAGACATAAAGAGACCTTAAGTATTCTGAACTTAATTAAACATATGACTTTTTATATATCTCAATTGCGGTAAAAGATCGATGTTGCCAACCCCAAATAACTAAGACTTGGCTTTATTGTTGTTATTATAGTTGCTGGATCTTTGCATAAGGTGATTAACCACACTATAAAGTGACCCACTTGGGTTTCTCATTTGTAGTTCAATGATTAGATCAGGACTTTCTTGTTTAATTTCTATAAAGATTTCTTTAGAAGGCTTCCATTGGGGAAACATGAAGTTTCAGCTATGTAGTCCATCTGCAACATTTTTATTTGAAGTTTGAACTCCTTCTGAACCTTCAAAGACCAGATGTCAAGCCATATTGCATTGCATGTTATTATTGGATGGCATAGTGTTCATGTAACAATTCTTAGGTTGTGAGGGTCATGGTAGAGTTAATTTATTCTTTGAATGAAACTTAATTTGAAAATATCAGCTATTTTGGAGGTACACTATCATCCCTCTATGAGTCCAGATCGGTGACTACAGACTATGTATGAGCTTGTTTTCTGGATGTTTTACTGTATCGATCACAAAGGTAAACTACTTAATGGTTTTCTTATTTAGGATGATTTACGAACTTCCTACTGGTTGTCTTTGTCATAAGTGGTTGTCAATTTTTTTTCCTTTTATTGTGCCTTCATTATCCGTCAACCATGAATTATTCTGGGAAGGATAATAATATGGCTGCAACGATTGACTTCATTCTTATATTTTTTTCCCTGATACAGCTTTTCCCTGATTGTGCACCTCATTCTATCACCTACATTCTTGAGCTGTTGCGATCACATCGTTGTGCTGGTTGCCAAATTTATCGTGCTGAAAGTCGAGGCCCCTCTTGGGATCC
>NC_088342.1:12442500-12640000 GCF_036884655.1 Musa acuminata AAA Group
ATCTTGCTTCATTTTCACAAGGATCAAGATATGTATTAGAAACGAATCCTTGTTAGTAAAAATATTATCATTCATATAATCAGAAATCATTTTATTAAATCCATTTCTTTAAAGAATATTCTTCACATAGGTGTATGAGAGATGTATTTCATATGTCAACAATGATGAGAATTAAACTTGTTATGACATATGTTTTATTAAGTCCGGAAGAGGATAATGTATCGAGAAACTCTGATTTTTAAGAGAATCCGAAAACGAAATTAAGACTTTCATGCATTCAGACGAGACTATGCTATTGATTTTCAAATATGATCATGAAGACAAAACATGCTTATCATCATAGAAATTATTATATTCATACATATAATTTCTAACATGTAATTGTGTAAAATCATCATAGCAATTAAGTGAAATTGATCAATCAATCAATAAAGTCCGAAAAATAATTTCAATAAGTTTATGTATTCGGACACATCAACATTCCTAATTCTCTTCTTATGAAATCAAATTGTTCTTCACTTAGAGGTTTTGTAAAAATATCAGCTAGTTGATGTTTAGTATCAATGAACTCTATGATTACATCATGATTAGTAACATGATCTCGTATAAAGTGATGTCTAATATCAATATGTTTTGTTCTTGAGTGTTGTATAGAATTCTTCGTTAAGCATATTGCACTTGTGTTATCACATTTAATGGGAATATTTTTAAGATGAACTTTATAATCTTCTAAGGTGTTTTTCATCCATACAACTTGTGCACAGCATGCACTTGCTGTAATATATTCAGCTTCGGTTGTTGATAGTGCAACCGAGTTTTGTTTCTTAGATGACCAGGAAACAAGGGCATGTCCTAAAAATTGACATGTTCCTGATGTGCTTTTTCTATCTAGTCTATAGCCAACAAAGTCCGCATTAGCATAAGCAATTAACTCAAGATTCTCTGATTTTGGGTACCATAATCCTAGATTTGTGGTACCATTAAGATATCTAAGTATTCTTTTAACTGCTTTGAGTTGAGATATCTTAGGGTTTGATTGAAATCTAGTACAAAGTCCTACACTGAACATGATATCTGGTCTAGTTGCAATGAGGTAAAGTAAACTTCCTATCATGCCCCTATAAGTTTTTTGATCGAAGCTTTCTCCACTTTCATCAATTTCTAACTTAGTGGAGGTGCTCATAGGAGTGTTAATAGCTTTTGAGCTATTCATATTAAACTTTTTTAGCAAGTTCATAGCATATTTAGTTTGACTAATAAAGATGTCATTACTTAGTTGTTTGATTTGTAAGCCTAAGAAGAATGTTAATTCTCCCATTAAACTCATTTCGAATTCAAGACTCATAGTTTTAGCAAAAGATTCACAAAGAGATTCATTCGTAGAACCAAAGATAATATCATCAACATAAATCTGAACAATGAGAAAATTATTTTCAAAATTCTTGATGAACAATGTAGTATCAACATTGCCTTTTGTGAAATTATTTTCAATAAGAAAAGAACTAAGTCTCTATTATTTTCAATAAGAAAAGAACTAAGTCTCTATTATTTTCGAAGAACTAACCCTCGGAGCTTGTTTTAAACCATAGAAAGCTTTAGTTAATCTAAACATATGATTAGGGAGGCTATTATTTTCAAATCCAGGAGGTTGTTCAACATAGACTTCTTCGGAAATAAAGCCATTAAGAAAAGCACTTTTAACATCCATTTGAAACAACTTAAAATTATTACTACTAGCGTAGGCAAGGAGCATCATTATGGCTTCTAATCGAGCCACAGGAGCGAAGGTTTCTTCGTAATCGATACCTTCTTCTTGGTTGAAACCTTTGGCCACTAATCTAGCCTTGTTTCTAACCACAATACCATATTCATCTTGCTTGTTTCTAAAAACCCATTTAGTACCAATAACTAAATGGTCATTTGGCCTAGGAACAAGCTTCCACACCTCATTTCTCTCAAATTGATTTAATTCATCTTGCATTGCGATAATCCATGAATCATCTTTCATGGCTTCGTCAACACATTTGGGTTCAATTTGGGAGAGAAAAGCGGCGTTGGAACAAAAATTTTTAAGAGAAGAACATGCTTGAACCCCCTTTGATGTGTCTCCTAAGATTAGCTCCTTAGGATGAGCATCTACATACTTCCAATCCTTGGGTAAGGATGTTTCGGAAGTGGATGCATCCAAGTTACTAGTTAGAGATGGGGTTTCATTTAAATTCAAGGAATCAAAATTAACATCATTATCAAAATCGTTTTTCCTGATTTTGGAAATCTCATTGAAAACAACATGAATGGATTCTTCAATAATTAAAGTTTTTTTATTGAAGATACGAAAAGCTTTAGAAACCGAAGAATAACCAAGAAAGATTCCTTCATCGGATTTAGCATCAAATTTTCCTAAGTTATCTTTTTCATTCAAGATAAAACACTTACACCCAAAGACTTTAAAATATGAAACATTGGGTTTTTTGTTGTTCCATAACTCATAGGGAGTTTTGGTGAGTAAGGGTCTTACTAGAACTCAATTCAAAATATAGCATGCAGTGTTTATGGCTTCGGCCCAAAAATATTTGGGTAGGCTATGTTCATTCAACATGGTTCTTGCCATTTCTTATAAATTTCGATTTTTTCTTTCTACTACTCCATTTTGTTGAGGATTTTTAGGAGTACAGAAATTATGGTTGTATCCATTGACTTCACAAAATTCTTAGAAATCATAGTTTTGAAATTCACCACCGTGATCACTTCTAATTGACGAAATCATAGAACCTTTCTCATTTTGAACAAGTTTACAAAACTTGGTAAAATATCTAAAGCATTTATTTTTCTGTTTTAAGAAGTAAGTCCATGTGTATCTGCTATAGTCATCCACAATGACGAAGGCGTATTTGCTACCTCCTAGGCTTGATGTAGAGATTGGTCCGAACTGTTAGGATCGGAGCGGCACTAAGAGGGGGGGGTGAATTAGTGCAGCGGCTTAAAATGTTGGTTTCGACAAATCTTTCGTACGATAAAAATCGGAATCGGAAGTGTTTAACTTGAAAGCATATTCGCAAAGTTGTGCAGTAAATGTAATGAGGAAATAAAGCAAATAAGAGGGTTTGTAGTAATGTAAATAGCAGTAATGAAATGCAAACCAGAGATTACGCCGTTTTTAAAGTGGTTCGGTCAAGTGACCTACATCCACTTGCGAGGCCCCTCTTCGATGAGGCTCCCACCTTCCACTAGCAAATCTCTTGAAAGTGAAGGGTGAATACCCCTCTTACAACTTTTACAAGCGGTTCACTCTCTTACAGATTTTCAGAAAGAAAGAAGGAGATGAACACTAGCAAATTGAAAACAAGACAAGCTAACACTTTTCTAAGGCCTTTCTCTCAAACACTTGCTGCTCAAAAAATTGTTCTCTCAGCTGAGATTTGAGGGGTATTTATAGGCCTCAAGAGGATTCAAATTTTGGGCTCCAAAATTTGAATTCTCTTTGGGTTCCCGAATGCTGGAGGTGCCACCGCCCAGCGCTCGGGTGCTGGACGGTGCAACCGCCCAGCCAAGGAGGTGTCACCGCCCAGCTCTCGGGTGCTGGGCGGTGCCACCGCCTAGGCCAAATCAGCTCACTGGTTGGGCTCCAAACTTGGCCCAAACCAGTCCGAACTCAGGCCCAATTGGCCCCTACTTGGGTTATAGTATTAACACCTAATTCTAACCCTAATTAACATGCTAACTACGAATTTAAAGACATTTTCTAAGCTATTACAAAGTTTGTAAGTCAAGACTTCTTCCGGCGAGCTTCCGGCGAACTTCCGACGGTCTTCTGATAAACTCTTGGAAACCATTCTGCGGACTCCCGACAAGCTCCTAGACTTCACGATTTGATCTTGGCGAGTTCCGATGAGCTTCTTCGGCAAGCTCCAATCTTTCTCGGCGAGCTCCGCGAACTTCCAACGAACCTTCCGGCGAGCTTCCGAAAAACCCTACTCCGATCTAGATAATTATTATAAAGCGAATTGACATTCTGTTGCTCGGCACGTCATTGTTTGGCGCTTCGTCCGATTCTTCGGCGCATCGTCCTCTCTTGCGGCTTGGTGCCCAATCGGCGGTTGACCTCCACAACGCCGATATCCTTGGCGCAATTCCGCTCTTGGCCCGATGCCCAACGTCCGAAGCCTTCTGCCATCCAATATCCTAACGTGATCTCCTCCGGCGCAACGTCAATTCCTCCTGCCTTAATTGTCTAATACTGATCGAGTAGACCTGCATCACTCAAAATACAGTTAAACATAAACATAATTATCAATTGGTTTCATCATCAAAATACGAGATTCAACAATCTCCCCCTTTTTGATGATGACAACCAATTGATGACGGAGTTAAACTTGACTCCCGGAGTTTAAACAAACTCCCCCTATCAATATGCTATATTGATAGAACCTTGAATTCAAACTGAAATCAAGTCATTGCAATATTCATCATGAATACTTGCAACACATCATCATGAACATATGCATAAAACTTATGCATCACATATCATGTCATCAACATACTTCTCCCCCTTTGTCATCAACAAAAAGGAGAAGTACCACAATCAAATGTTTGTTATATGGGTTCAACTTATTGCATGAAAAACATAATATCAAGTTTTATCATCATGCAATCTAACGATTAAAGATGTGTAAGTTTAGCATGTTTGGTCTTCTTGAGATAGCTATTGATTGCTTCTCTTTAGACTATAAGCTAGCAATTTTTATGATATGCAAGTTTTACTATATACAAGCTAGCAAAAAAATTACGAAAGCAAATACAAGATAGCTTTCTTGTGTAAGCTCATGATTCTTGCTTCCTATTGCAATGTGCAAGTTGCAAGTTTTGCTTCTTTTGCAATGTGCAAGTTTTCAAATTTTGCATCTTGAGCGAGCAATATTTCTCCCCATTTGTCATTGTCAAAAAGAAAAGAAGAATATAGTTTTGTAGTTCTTTTTCCTTTTACAACGATTTCAAAATCATGACAAAGGATGAATAATCAAGTTTTAAATGTCAAGACAATTTTTCATCATGAATATTTTATCATTGCATGCATCATTATCATAAGTTGAAGTATTACATGCATAATATCATATCATCATTCATAATTACATTAATGTTTCAATATAGCAATTTCTTCTCAGAATGTGTAACTTAGCACTCATTGCTTCTCTTGATATTTGCGAGCTAGCTAGCAAAATTTGCTCCCCCTATGTCATTATCAAATAGAAGGGAATAACAATACAATAGTGTAATTCATTTCCCTTTACTATAATCTTCAAATCATGACAAGGGTCAAGTGTCAATCTTATTTGTGCATCATTATATTTTTAAATTAAAATATACATATTTTCAAAAGCCTTATATTTCATTCATGCACGATATTGAATAAATCGATCGACATTATGAGGATATCATATATGATACTAAAATTTTTAACTATTTATCAATATTTTGATCATGGTACCAAACAATCATCATTTAGAGCATTCATGATACAAAACATTAAATCAACATTTATCATTTTAGTAACAACTCATAGCATTTAAATCATGATTTACATCATATGCAATACATCACATCATAATTAGAAAG
Source organism: Musa acuminata AAA Group (assembly GCF_036884655.1). NCBI lineage: Eukaryota > Viridiplantae > Streptophyta > Magnoliopsida > Zingiberales > Musaceae > Musa > Musa acuminata. The sequence goes on from NC_088342.1 coordinate 12,448,114, forward strand.
CACAAGTATTGCATGCATCATTGCAAATCATAAATGTTTCATGATGGTATAAATTTTGTCAAATTATATCCTACCATGCATGATCAAAACTTCTCCCCGTTTTATCATTGAAAACAAGAAAGAAGTAGGGAAGAGCATAAAAGTGTAAAATATTTCAATCATTTCAAGGCATTTATATCATAGATATAAAGAAATCATATCATCAAAGATAAAACCATTTGAATACTGAAAGACATGATTCATTTTATCAAATCTCTTCCTTTTATAAATAACAAAAATTGTAGGTGTACAAAGAAGAGATTGTGATTAAAAAAGAATCTCAAGTAGTAAATCCAAGAAATCAAGATCATAATTGAAATACAAACTCATTCAAATTCAAATCGTCAAATTCATCAAAATCTCAACATTACTTTCAAGAGATTCAAAATGGTATACATAGATTTATCATAATAATCATCAAGATCACTAAGATAGAGAAAAATAAATTTTCAAGGAAAAAATATTTTTCTCTTTTTAGTTGTTTCAATTCATATGATTTTATTTCATTTATGCCAAATAAAAACATATATCATGTTTAAAACCGAAAGTGTAAGATTTATTACAACAAGGATCAATAAGGCACTTCCATTATAATAAAAATCAATAATCCGTAAATCGCAAGATTCATCATGCATAATTTTAAAATTTATTAAGCATGATCATTATACATGACACTAAAACATGGTTTCAAAATGTTTAATATTTTCATTGCACAATTTCATCATTAGGCATCATCATATTTTCAAATTCGAACATGCACAATTTCAAAACTATATCTTTTATTTTTCATGCATGATACAAATAACTCAATCATCAATATCGGCATATCATACATGATATTCAAGCATTCATGATAAATCATTTTGGCAACATGATCATAGCTATTCAAATGATAGTATATAAATGTCAAAATTCATTACATCCTATCATGCATGATCATTAACTTCTTATTTGAATTTCATGCATTATTTTGTTTCATCACATAAGGAATATCAAGAAGAGTTATTGGGTGATGAGATAAATATTTCATGAGTACAAGGAATTGCATGAAAATCATATCATGAAAAGATAATAATAGAAGACACATTTTGTTTTGAAAAATCTCCTCTTAAATAATCAAGAAAAAATCTTAGGAGATCATGATATAGATAAAATTCATTCAATCTTAGAACAAGATATTAATTCAAGCATATAAAATTTCTCAATTCATTATGAATCATAAAAAGAATTGTGGTTCCGAAATATCACGATTCATTTAGAAAAATTTTCTCTTTAGTGCACGATAAGAAGAAATATAGCAATGATACCAATCATAATTCATTTGGATAATAGATGCTAAAAAGGAACATTGAGGATACAAGATCTTGATTTTTATAGAGTAAATCTCAAGTTATAAATCTCGAAAAATCAAGATAAAGCTCATTCAAATTAAAATCATCAAATCAAAATCATTTTCAAGATATTCATAAAAAGATGATGAAATAGATTCATCAAACCAAGAATTTTCAAGAAAAATACTTTTATCTATTTAGTTGTTTCATATAAGTATGCCTTTGTCCTTTTTGTGCCAAAAAAAAAATATATATCATCAATCATTTAGGATCGAAAAACAAATTTCTTCATAACAACCATCAAAATCATTATGTATAACTTTTAAAATCTCATGCATAAAATGGTATTAAAACATTTAATATTTTCATTCCATCATTTTGCATTTTTATTGAACATAATTTTGAATGATTCTTATAGATAACTAAAACTTCTTTAGTTTTAATTTATATGATTAACTTTATCTTAGCATGCTCAAATTTTGTTCATATGTCAAAACCATACATCATGTTTGAAAACCAAAGACAAGGTTAAAAAAAAATCATCAAGCCTTCCTTTCAAAAGTCATGCATCGTCATTGAAAATCAATATAGAAATCGTCAAAAGACACATTCTTGCTTCTCAAGCACATACATAAGATTAATCTTACTAGGTGTATAAGCATTAGATTTATATCTAATATTTTATTGCATTAACATAACACATGTAATTTTCAAGAAAATTAATCCTAAACTAAATTAAAAATAACTCATGAAAGTATTATGTAATTTCGAAATAAATTAGGGGGATTTCGATTACCTCATTTTTGAAAGTGGTTGAGGCGTAGTTTGCCACCTCGCCTTTCTTGATTTTCTCCTCGTCTTCGGAAGAGCTCAATTCATCCCAATTTTTATTCTTCTTGCGTTCAAAGCAAGTAGTTCCATTCTTTTTTCTTTTTAATTTTTGTTTCATTTGTAGTTTAAGTTCATCATCACTTGAGCTTATGCTCGAGTGGTCTTCATGTGTTCTATGACCGAAATCCTTCCTGTCCTTTGGAAGGTTATTCTCGAGTTTCCTTTTTGTCACATTGTTCATTTCGTAGGTCATTAGAGACCCAATAAGTTCTTCGAGCGGGAATGTTTTAAGGTCCTTGGCCTCTTGAATGGCCGTAACTTTTGGATCCCAACTTTTTGGAAGGGATCTTAAGATTTCAGTGACTAGTTCAAAATTAGAAAAACTTTTACCAAGAGCTTTGAGTCCATTGATGACATCCATGAAATGGGTGTACATGTCTCCGATGGACTCACTTGGTTTCATCCGGAAAAGTTCGTAAGAATGCATAAGAATATTGATTTTGGACTCTTTCACTCGGCTAGTGCCTTCATGAGTGACCTCTAGAGTTCTCCAAATATCAAAAGCTGAGTCACACATCGAAATGCGATTAAATTCATTTTTGTCAAGTGCACAATATAAGGCATTCATAGCCTTTGCATTTAGAGAAAACATCTTCTTCTCCAAATCATTCCAATGGTTCATTGGAAGAGAAGAAATTTCAAATCCATTTTCGACTATGTGCTATAAATTCAAATCCAAAGAAAGTAAGAAAACTCTCATTCGAGTTTTCCAATAAGTGTAGTCCGTCCCATTGAAAAAGGGAGGACAAATGAGAGAGTGACCCTCTTGAAAGCCGTAAAGAGCCATTTCTATTTGGGTGTTAAACCAAGGTAGAAAAACGTGGCTCTGATACCAATTGTTAGGATCAGAGCGGCACTAAGAGGGGGGGTGAATTAGTGCAGCGGCTTAAAATGTTGGTTTCGACAAATCTTTCGTACGATAAAAATCGGAATCGAAAGTGTTTAACTTGAAAGCATATTCGCAAAGTTGTGCAGTAAATGTAATGAGGAAATAAAGCAAATAAGAGGGTTTGCAGTAATGTAAATAGCAGTAATGAAATGCAAACCAGAGATTACGCCGTTTTTAAAGTGGTTCGGTTAAGTGACCTACATCCACTTGCGAGGCCCCTCTTCGATGAGGCTCCCACCTTCCACTAGCAAATCTCTTGAAAGTGAAGGGTGAATACCCCTCTTACAACTTTTACAAGCGGTTCACTCTCTTACAGATTTTCAGAAAGAAAGAAGGAGGTGAACACTAGCAAATTGAAAACAAGACAAGCTAACACTTTTCTAAGGCCTTTCTCTCAAACACTTGCTGCTCAAAAAGTTATTCTCTCAGCTGAGATTTGAGGGGTATTTATAGGCCTAAAGAGGATTCAAATTTTGGGCTCCAAAATTTGAATTCTCTTTGGGTTCCCGAATGCTGGAGGTGCCACCGCCCAGCCAAGCGGTGCCACCGCCCAGCGCTCGGGTGCTGGATGGTGCAACCGCCCAGCCAAGGAGGTGTCACCGCCCAGCTCTCGGGTGCTGGGCGGTGCCACCGCCTAGGCCAAATCAGCTCACTGGTTGGGCTCCAAACTTGGCCCAAACCAGTCCGAACTCAGGCCCAATTGGCCCCTACTTGGGTTATAGTATTAACACCTAATTCTAACCCTAATTAATGTGCTAACTATGAATTTAAAGACATTTTCTAAGCTATTACAAAGTTTGTAAGTCAAGACTTCTTCCGGCGAGCTTCTGGCGAACTTCCGGCGGTCTTCCGATAAACTCTCAGAAACCATTCTGCGGACTCCCGGCAAGCTCCTAGACTTCACGATTTGATCTTGGCGAGTTCCGATGAGCTTCTTCGGCAAGCTCCGATCTTTCTCGGCGAGCTCCGCGAACTTCCAACGAACCTTCCGGCGAGCTTCCGAAAAACCCTTCGGCAAGCTCCCTACTCATTCTCGACTAGTTCCGGCAGCATTCCCGACGAACCTTCGGACTTCCGTCGAACTCTCGAACTCCCAATGAATCCTTCGCGCTTGACTCCAGCACTTTGTTTCGCTTTATGTCTTCATCATTATCGTAGTTAATCCTGCACACACAAACCAAAACTCTACTCCGATCTAGACAATTATTATAAAGCGAATTGACATTCTGTTGCTCGGCACGTCATTGGTTGGCGCTTCGTCTGATTCTTCGGCGCATCGTCCTCTCTTGCGGCTTGTTGCCCAATCGGCGGTTGACCTCCACAACGCCGATATCCTTAGCGCAATTCCGCTCTTGGCCCGATGCCCAACGTCCGAAGCCTTTTGCCATCTAATATCCTAACGTGATCTCCTCCGGCGCAACGTCAATTCCTCCTGCCTTAATTGTCTAATACTGATCAAGTAGACCTGCATCACTCAAAATATAGTTAAACATAAACATAATTATCAATTGGTTTCATCATCAAAATACGAGATTCAACAATCTCCCCCTTTTTGATGATGACAACCAATTGATGACGGAGTTAAACTTGACTCCCGGAGTTTAAACAAACTCCCCCTATCAATATGCCATATTGATAGAACCTTGAATTCAAACTGAAATCAAGTCATTGCAATATTCATCATGAATACTTGCAACACATCATCATGAACATATGCATAAAACTTATGCATCACATATCATGTCATCAACATACTTCTCCCCCTTTGTCATCAACAAAAAGGAGAAGTACCACAATCAAATGTTTGTTATATGGGTTCAACTTATTGCATGAAAAACATAATATCAAGTTTTATCATCATGCAATCTAACGATTAAAGATGTGTAAGTTTAGCATGTTTGGTCTTCTTGAGATAGCTATTGATTGCTTCTCTTTAGACTATAAGCTGGCAATTTTTATGATATGCAAGTTTTACTATATACAAGCTAGCAAAAAAATTACGAAAGCAAATACAAGATAGCTTTCTTGTGTAAGCTCATGATTCTTGCTTCCTATTGCAATGTGCAAGTTGCAAGTTTTGCTTCTTTTGTAAGGGCCTAGAGGTGCTTATTTGATTCTTAGATTTGAAACTACCCTTAATTTGTTTACCTAATTGGCAAGCATCACATACATTATCTTTGATGAACTTGATATGAGGAATTCCTCTTACAAGTTCTTTAGATGATATTTGAGTGATTAGTTTCATGCTAGCATGACCTAATCTTCTATGCCATAGCCAAGCATCCTCATTCAAAATCGGAAAACACATTTCATTACACAAATCATTGATGTCAATAGTGTATACGTTATTTTGTTTTAATGCAATCATAGATGTGTTTTTGTATGGTTTTTCAATGATGCAAGTATTAGATTCGAGTCTGACAATATATCCTTTATCACATAATTGACTAATGCTTAAGAGGTTATGTTTTAAACCATCAACTAACAAAACATCTTCAATAAAGAAGTTGGATTTGTTACCTATGGTTCCTTTGCCAATGATTTTACCCTTGTTGTTATCTCCGAAGGTGACATAGCCTTCGTCTATGCTAGTGAACTTAGAGAATTGAGATGAATCTTTGGTCATATGCCTTGAGCATCCACTATCAATGTACCATCTCTTGCTCCTAGCTTGCGATGGTATAGGTTTCTACAAGAAAGGATGATCTTTAGGTACCCATTTGCTTTTGGGTGCCTAAAAAATAGATCTACATTTTTTATCATGGTGCATAGAATTTATCATGGTTCCTTTAGGAACCCAAATTAATCTGTTCGGACTAATTTTCTTGAATGGACAATAATGCATTTTGTGTCCAAGTTTGCAACAAAAGTTGTATTTGCTTTGGTGTCGAACATGTAGGATGGGGCCTTTTATGAAGGTGGTTGGATTTTGGTGAGGACTTCTCACAAATCCGATTCCACTTCTTTTGGGAACATGACCCTTGTTTACAAGGATCATGTTCAAGGACTTGCTACCAACCTCGAATTTCTTCAAGGTGTCCTTAAGTAGCAAGTTTTCCTTTTGGAGAGTTTCTAGATCATGACATTTTATGCATGAACCTAAACTATCATGATATTCAGTTTTTAACTTATCGAAATTACAAGTAAGACTATCATGCTCCTTTTTTTAGCAATTTGTATTTTCTACTAATAATCTTGCATTCATCAAATAAGTCATGGAAGACATTTAATAATTCATCAAATGATAAATCTGCATCTATTAAATTCGTTACCTCCTCTCCGATGGCCATTAAGGCATAATGAGCAACTTGCTCGGTGTTCGACTCCTCTTCTTCGGACGCGCTCGAGTCATCCCACGTTGCTTTGAGCGCCTTCTTCTTTGATGTTCTCTTTTTGACTTGGGGATAATCACTTTTGTAGTGTCCCGGCTTTTTGCATTCGTAGCAAATAACTTGGTCCTTCTTAGGTTCAAGTTTATTTTTTGTGTCATTCTTAAACTTGTTTCTTTTAATAAATTTTTGAAATTTTCTTGTTAGAAGTGCCAAGTCATCGTCACAGTCCTCATCACTTGAGTTTTCTCTCAAGTGGTCTTCTGAAGTTCTAAGTACCATATCCTTCCTGTTCTTTGGAAGGATGTCTTCTTGCTCTTCATGAGCTTTGCAAGTCATCTCGTAGGTCATTAATGACCCGATTAGTTCTTCAAGAGGGAAGTTATTTAGATCTTTCACCTCTTGAATAGTAGTGACTTTAGGATCCCAACTCTTAGGAAGGGATCTTAGAATCTTATTTACGAGCTTAAAATCTGAAAAACTTTTTCCGAGTCCTTTTAGACCGTTGACGACATCTGTGAAACGGGTAAACATGTCGCCAATAGTCTCACTCGGTTTCATCCGGAAAAGTTCGAAAGAATGTAACAAAAGATTGATTTTTGACTATTTCACTCTACTTGTGCCTTCATGAGTCACTTTGAGTGTGTGCCAAATATCAAATGCGGTTTCACAAACCGAAACACGGTTGAACTCGTTTTTATCAAGTGCACAAAATAAGGCATTCATAGCCATTGCATTAAGAGCGAAAGCCTTCTTCTCCAGTTCATTCCAATTGATCATTAGAAGAGAAGACTTCGAAAATCCATTTTCGACAAGATTCCAAATTTCAAAATCCATAGAAATAAGAAAGATCCTCATTCGGGTCTTCCAATAGGTGTAGTTCGTCCCATTGAACATGGGTGGATGTGTAATAGAATGGCCCTCTTGGTTTTCGGCGTATGCCATCTCTCTTGGGTTTTAATCCGTTTAAGAGTTAACCCCGCTCTGATACCAATTGTTAGGATCAAGAGCACTAAGAGGGGGGGGGGGGGTGAATTAGTGCAGCGAAAATCTTTCTACGATTAAAAAAAGCGTTCATACGATAAAAGCGATTTCGGTGTGAAAGCCGATTCTAAGATTACTTTAACTTAAGATCAAGCGAGATGACGTTAAAGTAAATCTATGAAGGCAGTTTGCGGTTATGATGGAAATCAAAATATAAGCGCAAACTGAAATACGACGTTCGTACGATAAAAGCGATTTCGGTATGAAAGCCGATTCGTAAACCACTTTAACTTGAGATGAAGCGAGATGTAGTTAAAGCAAAGATATAAAGGTAGTTTGCAGTTATGATGGAAATCAAAACGTAAGCGCAAATTGAAATATGATATTCGTACGATAAAACTGATTTGTGTATAAATGCCGATTCGGAAAGCACTAAACTTTGAAACATGTTCGTAAAAGCATAGAAGGCAGTAAGCTATTGAGGAGGTTTGCAGTAAAGATAATATGCTCAAAGTAAATGCAAACCGAGATTTAGAGTGGTTCGGTCAATCTTGACCTACTCCACTTTTGGCTTCCTCCACCTACGAGGTCACCGACGTCAACTAGAGGCCTTCCTTCAATAGGCGAAGGCCAACCACCCTTTTACAGTTTCACTCCTTTTGATGGGCTTAGGAGACAACCCTTACAGAATTTCCTTTCCTCTCTTAACAGATTAGAACTTGGAAGAAAAAAGGAAGAAGAACTTTCAACTCATACAACACTTTTGAGCTCTAAAAATCACAAAGTAAAATCAGAATTTCGGTGGTTTCTGGGTGCCCTTTCAGTGCTGAAAGGGTGGGGTATTTATAGGCCCCAACCCAGTTTGAATTTGGAGCTCAAAATTGTCAATTCCCGGAATTCTGGGATCTGGCGGTTGCACCGCCTGACTGGGGCGGTTGCACCGCCTGGCAGAGCTCGAAGACTGAGCCTCTGGGCGGTGCCACCTCCTGTCAGGGGCGATTGCACCTCTTGCTAGAGCTCGAAGACCGAGCTCAAGCAGTGCCACCTCCTGACTGAGGCGATTGCATCACTTAGCCAGAGCTCGGAGACCGAGCCCAGGCGGTGCCACCTCTGTCAAGGGTGGTTGCACCTCCTACTAGAGCTCGAAGACTGAGCTCAGGCGGTGCCACCGCCTGACTGAGGCAGTTGTACCGCCTGGCAGAAATTAGGGTCCGAATGGGTTGATCCATTCAGCCCAATTTGGGTTTTTCAAGGGCCCAATTGCCCCAAGATTAAGTTAATGGGATCACCTCCCATTTCCAACTTAATCATTGTGCTAACTACGATATTTCCTAAGATATTTACTGCAACTTGTTCCGGTGCGTCAATCGCTTCTTCCGGCGAACTTCCGTCGATCATCCGATGAACCCTCGGTGATGCTCCTACGGACTTCCAGCAAACTCCTGGACTTGCGACGAATCACTTGGTGAGTTTCGACGAGCTTCTTTGGTAAGCTCATGGACTTCTCGGATTTGTTCCCGCAGAACCTTCGACGACTGTCCGAACTTCCGTCGAACTCTCGAACTCCCAACGTGATCATTGTCTTGACTCCGGTGTAACTCCTGTTGCATATCTTATTTTCATCATAGTTAATCCTGCACACTTATCTCAACATATAGATTAGATAACAAATGACAATTGACTTCATCATCAAAATCCGAGATTCAACAATATCACTATTTATAGAGTTCCACCTAGAGTTCACTAGGACTTGGACTCTTAATAATAAATAAATATTAAATAAACCTCTACTTGACTCTAACTGAACTAAATAGACTCAATAAACATTATTCAAAAGTTCAGAAAAAGGATCCTAACAGTTCCTCCCTCTTCAAATCAGCCTTGTCCTCAAGGCTAAGCAACATCAATCTCGAGGAGCTTCTCTTTTAGCACTTTAGTCATAGACTATCTGTAACGCATCACAACCCGTTGATCAAGTAAGTATGGTCTCCACTTTTTGATAGTGTAAGCAACCAGTCGGTCTTTCAATGTAGTAATCGTTACAAGAAACTTCTGGCCCTGTATAATCAATTTTATCTTTGAACCTTTGCTATCACAAGTGAAAATCCATCCATCAACGATCTTTACTTCGAATCTGTCATAGTCTTCAATGTGGTGAGCCAATCGCTCAATGGTCTTACTATCCATAAAATTGTTAGTGCTACCAGTATCAATCAAAACTATAATAGGCTGATGTTTCAGAGTTCTGCCAACTTTCATAGTTTGCGGGTTAGAGTAGCCGGTTAATGCATGCATTGTATGTATGGTAGGTCCAATATCTTCAGTAGAATTTATACCTTCATGATCGGAGTCCACATTCTTAGCTTTCGGTTCCTCTCCAATTGGTTCAATCATTAGAAATTGCCCTTGTTTGCATCGGTGCTCCTTACTCCACTTTTCATCGCAATGCCAGCATAAACCCTTCGTTGATCTTTCTTTAAGTTCTTCTTGGGTTAGTCTGTAAGTGATAGGATTTCGATTGGGAGTAGATGGGGCGTGTTGCTTGCTGATCACCTATTTATTGACACTTCTGTTTTGACGATATTCTATGCTGATTTTTTCCTCATGCAGGCATGCAAATGAAATCACAACTATCATGGTGCGGGGTTGATGAGCCTTAACTTCACATCGAATCTCTGGATTAAGTCCTTTAATAAATGTATCTAGAAGCTATCATTCCGACCAATCTTTAGCTTGATTTGATAATATTTCAAACCTACTCTGATATTCTAATATTGTAGAAATTTGACGAATATTGGCGAGCTGGCCATCAATATTCTCATATTCGGATGGGCCAAATAGAATAAGAAGCCCTCTTTTGAACTTCTCTCACGAAAGAATTCCGTAGATAGTTTCATACCAATCGTACCGCTAGAGTGCATCTCCCTCGAGCTGGATTGAGGCCACTTCTACTTTAGATTCTTCTGGGGTTATGTGAAAACGAAAATTTTTTTTTGCCTTAGAGATCCAACTAGTCGGATCCTCATATTCCCATCGTGGAAATTCTACCCTAATGCATGGGTAGTGTGTGTCACCATCCTGGGGTACTTTTTCTGTACCTCCCAATCTGTTTAATGTAGAATTTGAGCTCCCATCTTATTGAAACCCGCTAAAGTGCTCCAATAAGCTCTTTATGAAATCATGAAGGGTTTCTTGTAGACGATTCTCAATTCTGGTTTCCAACGCTTCCATTTGTGCTTTTATTGAGTTATTGGCAGCCATTACGTATGATTGCAAGTTGGTAATCCCCAATTCTTGTTTATGATGTCTAGTCAAGGGCATCTGCACTGTAGCTGCGAAGCAGTTGAGGAGGAAGAGGTGCTGCCCTATGTTTCAGTCGCTGAGTGAGATGAGAGCGTCAGGGGCTGGAAGGTGACGATTGCAACTGTTGTGACTCATGGGAGCGATCAAATAGTCAGGTTGAGGCTGCAATGATGGCATCCGGCAGTTGCGGCAGCGCAGGCAGAGCAAGGGAGAGGCAACATTGAAGTGGCCGGGGTTGAGGTTGCAGTGGAGAATAGGAATCGACGGTGGCACTGCGAGAATAAGGGCAATTAGTGATTTGCCCTATTTCTATCACTAGAGCAAGGGGGAGGTTGCGAGGATCACGGCTGGGCAACAAGCAGCATCGTCACTGGCTGGGCAGCAGCAGCGATAGTGGCGGTAGTCGGCATTCGCAATAGCAAGGGGACCCACGACTGTGGTGTGGCTGGAAACAAGGGTAGCAAGGTGAGTTGCCTGTGCTTGCTCTGTTTCGGTTATAAAAGATGCAGAGCAAGGAGGAGCGACGGTTGGGAGGTGAGCGGCGATCGTCGCACGGTGGCTGGCAGCGGTGGTGGGTCGGTTGGGCAGCGATGACACTCGAGGGGAAGAGGAGTGCTGGAGGAGGCACGGCTGCGATCGACGAGGGGCTGCGGCAACAGAGGAAGCTTTGTTTCTGCAATCGCTGCAAGGAGGGGCTGTGGCAACTAGCGGCTGCGGCTGTGACCCGGGGGGGGGAGGGGGGGCGGGCGCAGCACGATGGCGGACTAGGGCAGCGTCGCCGATGGTAGAAGCGGCGATAGGGTGGTCCACTAGCTAGGATCAACGAGGGGCTGCGGCAATAGAGGAAGCTCTGTTTCTGCAACCGCTGCATGTTGCAAGGAGGAGCTGCAGCAACCAACAGCTACGGCTGTGACCCAAGGGGGGGGCGGCACGATGGTGGACTAGGGCAGCATTACAAATGGTATAAGCGGCGATGGGGTGATCCGCTGGTTGGGAAACGACACCGGCAGTCCTTCTCGCTCGCGCGAGATGGGGAAGTAAGGAGGAGAGGTCCCTAGCCGGGTGGGGGCAGTGGCGGCGGCGGTGGCTGTTGGTTGGTCAACAGCAGTGGTAGTGGTGGTCCATCTGCCGGGAAGCAGCGGCGGCAGATGTGCTAGTTGGAAGCAGGGGTCCGACAGGGGAAGCAAGGGTGGTTGCGGCTTCTTCTTCTTCTTCTTCTTCTTCTTCTTTTTTTCTGAAGATGAAGATAACTACAGCAAGGGGGCAGCGGCGGTGGTGGCAGCTACTGGCTAGGCAGTAGCGACGGTAGTGGAGAAGGGGCAACGGTGGTCGGTGACCAAGACATAGAGGTTCCTTCTCGGTTGAGAAGGATCGGCGTTCGTGGCTGCCGGCTTCACCCTTCCTCACACAGAATGTTTTTTTTTTTTTTTGATAGCTATGGCAACACTGCAGCGAGAACACCAAGGATTGCCGCTCTGATATCAAATGATAAGACCCTAAAGTCTTATCGTAAAAGAAATGAAAAAAATGATAAGACTCTGATACTGATAAGACCCAAAAGTTTTATTATAAAAGAAATGAAAGAAATGAAAGAAAAGGGAATGATAATGATCGCTTCGAGGGGATCAGCCTCCTTGATCGCTTCGAGGGGATTGGTCTCCTTGATCACTTCGAGGGGATAGGTCTCCTTATCACTTCGAGGGGATCGACCTCCTAGGGTTTGTCCACAGAGTGGAATAACATTTCATTAATTGATTGATTGATTCCAAAAGAAAGAGTTATATCACTATTTATGGAGTTCCACCTAGAGTCCACAAGGACTTGGACTCTTAATAATAAATAAATATTAAATAAACCTCTACTTGACTCTAACTGAACTAAACTGACTCAATAAACAACTGAACTAAATAGACTCAATAAACATTATTCAAAAGCTCAGAAAAAGGGTCCTAACATTTTGTCAATATTAATTTTGTTGGTTGTCAAATAGATAGAAAAGTATATCTGGAACATGTCAACTCTTAGGTCATGCACTTATCTCTTGGTCTTCCAATAAACAAAACTTAGTTGAATTATCTACGACCGAAGCTGAGTATATAGCAGTAGGTGCATATTGTGCACAAGTTATATGGATGAAAAATACTTTAAAAGATTATGGAATTCACTTGAAAGCCATACCTATAAAATGTGATAACACTAGTGCAATATATTTAATAAAAAATCTAATTCAACACTCTATAAATAAAGATATTTACATTAGGCATCATTTTATTAGAGATCATGTTAATAACCATGATATATCTTTAGAATTTATTGATACAAAACATCAATTAGCTAATATTTTCATAAAACCTTTAAATGAGAAACAATTTGATTTTATTAGAAGAGAATTTGGCATGTTAAATCTTCCGAATGCATGAATTCCTTTATACATTTTTTGGATTTCTCGATTTTTGGTAGCTTGAGTTTTCTTTTTAAATCGAGATTATTTCCTTCATTCCTTCTTCTTGGAATTCACTAAAGAAGAGTTTTTATTCATAGACTTATAGTATACTTGATCTTTTATGCAATAATCAATTCCTATGAATCCTTCTTCCTTCATGATGAATCTTTTCTCTTTGTGAAAGTAGAAGCTTGATTCAATGAAACTTATTTTTTCATGGGTTTGATTTGGTTCCAATCCTTTCATGGATTTGGTTCTTATAACTTGATTTTTCTTGTGATAAATGAATTCCTCCCTTCTTCTTCTTCCTCTTCTTTTATGACAAAAGAAAGAAAGAAACTTGCACATCTCAAGAAGAACCTAAAAGTGCTTGTATATCTAAAGCAAAAATGCTAGCTTGCCCATTTCAAAAAGTAAAAGTAGTTATCATGCAAAGTTTTTTCTTAACTTCTCATTTCACAAATTTTCTAGCTTGCATAAATTGGCGTAAAATTTACTTGAATAGTTTAAAATAGTTGCATAAATTATTGAATAATTCTCCTTTTTGTTGATGACAAACGGGGAGAAATGATGAATGTTTAGAATCATACCAAAATGATGTTGAATATATCATCATGCATGAAGTGATAAATGGTTAATGTTTGGAATCATGCTAAAATGATGGTGAAAGTGGTATCATATCATGCATGAAGTGATAAATGGTTAAAAAATACTTTAGTATCATTATGTTAAATTTGGTATCATGCATGAAGTGATGAATGCTTTAGTATCATATAGGTTATGCCCAAAGTAATTTATTATCATACATGAAGTGATAAAATTATGTATGTTATACTTTTATGACTTGAAACTATGATGATGCACAATATATAAAATTTTCATATATTGCATTTGATCACTATGATCAAAATTGTTTCACTTAAATTCAAATGTTATGATTCCTTTTGAATTCAAATTTGCCTTATCTCAATATGGCATATAGATAGGGGGAGTTAAGATTAACTCTGTCATCAATTAGTTATCATCATCAAAAAGGGAGAGATTGTTGAATCTCGAATTTTGATGATGAAATCAATTAGTGAATTAATGATCTAATTCATGTTTTGAGATAAGTGATGGAAGACTAACTATGATCGTGAGAAAAACAAAATGATTAAAGAAGAATTGAAGTTGGGCCGGAGTCAATAATCGGGCATCGAGCCAGATGAATCAAGGATACACCGAAGGATCAAACGATGCAGTGAAAGCTTGCCAGAAGTTCACCGGGAGTTCGTTGAAAGCTCACTGAATGTTCACTAGGAGTTTGCCGAAAGCTTGCCGGAAGATCGCTGAGAGTTTGCTGGAAGTTCACCGAGAGTTTGGTTGAATACTTGACATGTCGGACAACTTAGATTATGTGTATCATAATTGTTTTAGCCTTAACTATCATAGGTAGGACTTTAATTTGAGTTAGTTTTGAGAGAAATCCTACTAGCTCAATTAGGAGCCAACTGGGCCTTTAACAGGGCTGAATTGGGCTAGTTGGATGGCCCATTCAGCCACTTGGAGCCACATCAGGCGGTGGCACTGCCCAGACTAGGCAGTGGTACCGTCAGTAGTTAATGCTGACAAGTGGTGGTACCACCTTTTCAGGTGGTGGTACCACTAGAGCTTGGTCTCCGAGGCTCTATCAAGTGGTCGTACCGCCCAAATGGTGGTACCGCCCAATGTCAGTCTGCAGGTGGTGGTATCGCCCAATAATAGCGGTGGTACCACCAGTACCCTAAAAACCCAGAATAAGACACTTTTTGGCTCTATTTCTGAATTCCTTGAGGCCTATAAATATCCCACTCTTTCCTACATAAAAGAGCAACAAAAGTGTGAACAAAAATCTTAAGATTTTAGATTGTAAAATTGCTAAATGTCCTCCTCCCTTTCTAGTTTTGTGATCATTCGAGAGAGGAGTGAAGCTTGTAAGGGTTGTCTCCTAAATCTGTGAAAATGAGAAAGTGTTGTAAGAGGGTAGTTGGTCTTCGTCCATTGAAGGAAGACCGTTAGTGGATGCTAGTGGGCTCAATAGAGGAGGAATCAAAAGTGAATGTAGGTCACGATGACCGAACCACTATAAATCCGGTGTGCTTTCTTTCTATGTCATTTCTTTCATGCTTTTCATTCTCATCACTCACTAATTTACTTGCTCACTGCCCTCAATCACTTACGAATATTTTTATATTTAAATGCTTTTTTGGATACAAGCTTTATCGAATGAATCTTTGAATCAACGTTGATTTTATCGAAAGCACTAATTCACTCCCCCCCACCCCACCCCCCCCTCCTTAGTGCCAACTTAATCCTAACAATTGGCCCCTAATTGAGTTGATATTGTTTCACCCCAATATCGACTCAATTAGACCTAAACTAACTTGTTCTAGACAAATTAGTACAAAGCAATAATCACATGTTGTCCGACATCACATTGGTTCATTTGGCGCTTCCTCCGACCCTTCGACGCATCATCCTCTCCTTCGGCATATTTCATAATTGGCATGTTGTCTTCCCACAACATTCGATCTCCCTAGTACAATGTCTGATCTTCTTGGCCCGATGCCTGAACTCATAGCACAAAGTCTTTTACCGACACATCGATCGATCCTTTGGCTTGACGTCCAATCTTCTGATATGTTCCACTTTGGCCCAACATTGATTCTTCCTGCTTTAATCAAATTGTCTCTCCATGATCGACGTTAGTCTTACATCACTCAAAATACATATTAGATCACAAAATTATCAATTGATTTCATCATCAAAATTTGAGATTCAATAATCTCCCCCTTTTTGATGATGACAATCAATTGATAAAAAAGTTTAACTGAACTCCCCATATCAATATTCTATATTGATAGAACCTCAATATGTCATATCAAAATAATCATGTGCAGCAAGTCATTACATTCATCATTGCATACATCATTCGAAATCATGAGTATTGTATACATAATACTAATTCATTATGTATATTTTTAAAATCATCATTACATACATGATTCCAAATTATCATACATAATTTCAAATCATCATTTTAGGCATAATATGCATGATTATCATAATACCTTCTCCCCCTTTTGTTATCAACAAAAAGTAGGACTGCAACTAGTAGGTTTTTAGATATGCAAGCTAGTAAGATAGCAAGTTTTGAACATGCAAGCTAGCAAGTTTTTCGTATATGAAAGTTAGTAAATTTTTACATCTTTTGATAAGTGCAAGATAGCCTATTTTTGCATCTTTTTAAAATGTGCAAGCTAGCAAACTTTGCTTCTCCTTTAAGATGAGTAAACTAGCAATTTTAACAAGTTTTACATCATGCAAGCCAGCAAATTTTATATCATTTTACAACATGCAAGCAAGCAAATTTCACATCATTTTAGAACATGCAAGCTAGCAACTTTTCTTCTCTTTGAAATATGCAAGCTAGCAAGTTTTCTCCTTGAAATGTGTAAGCTAGCAATACTTTCTCCTTGAAATGTGTAAGCTAGCAATACTTTCTCCCCCTTTGTTATTATAAAAAAGAAGGGAAGAATACAATATTGTAGTTTATTTCCCCTTACAACAATTATCAAATCATCACATGAAGAATATCAAGAAAAATTAATTTGGTGATGAGATATACAATTTATGAATACAAAGGAATTATATATAATAAAACTCAAGTCATAAAGCTTAAAAACTCAATTGACATATCATGGTTAATTTGGATAAATATCCTCTTTAGTAAATAATAAAATAATTGTAGCAAAAAAAATAATAAATGATCTCAATTCATGCATAAGAATTCTCAAGTCACCATGATCATGTTTCATAAAATAAATTCTCAAGTTAAGAAACTGAGAAATCAAGAAAAACCATGATTCATGTGGATAATTCTCCTCTTTAGTAAATGGCAAAAAGAAACATGGGAGAATAGAATGTTAGAATATCTTGATTCATGCATAAGAAATCTCATTATTCATATAGAAAATCTCGTCTTAAATAAAATGTAAGAATCATACGAGAATAAAGAGTAAGAGATCTTAATTTATAAAAAAATCTAAGTATCAAATATCAAGAAATCAAGATCATGATTAGGATAAAACACATTCAAATTCAAATCATCAAATTATCAAAATCACTTTCAAGAGATTCAAAATGACATAAATAGATTTATCAATTTCTTATTGAAAAATCGATAAGATAGAGATAGAGAAATTTTTAAAATGCATTCCCTTTTTAGTTGTTTCAATTTATGTGATTTATTTTATACAAGCATGCCTTTATCTTTTATGCCAAATCAAAACATGCATCATCGTTTAAAACTGAAAGAGTAAGATTTATCACAAAAATCATCAAGATCAAAAGTGTAACACATAATTCCAAAACATATGATTTTAAATCATCATTACTTCAAATCCTCATGCATAATATAAATCATCAAGCATGATACCAAACCTTTTCACATTTTCTTTACATCATTGCATCATTAAAATATCAAGCATGATTTCATTAAACATAAGATATTTTCAATCAAAATCATTTTATTTGTTGTAGTAATGTATTTTTCTTTTTAAGTGAATCTAACTCTTCTTACTTAGTGCTAGGAATTAATATACAATTGTCATGCTCAAATTTTAATTTTTTTTAATCACTAGAAAGAGAAGCATGATTCCCCCTTTTTTTTGCATTTTATATACTAATTTAAAAACAACTCATAAAATGCATCAAGTAATTTCATAGTAAAGTAAAGGGGTTTTGGTTAAGTCACTTACCTCGTTATGGAAAGCCAGCAAAGTGTAGTTCGCCACCTCTTCTTTGTCGGTTTGCTCATCATCTTCGGATATACTCGATTCGTCCCATGTCGCCTTAAATGTATTCTTTTTTTATTGTAGACATTTGCTTTTGAGGTGTCCCAGCCGATTGCACTCATAGCAAGTTATTATGTTTCTTTTGAGCTCATTTTTATTCTTAGTTTCTTGTTTTATGAATTTTTTAAATTTTCTCGTCAAAAGTTCTATGTCATCATTATCATCACTTTAGTTATCACTCAAATAGTATTCTTTGGTTTATAGTGCTATATCATTCCTATTCTTTGGAAGGTTGTTCTCATGTTCATCTTGTGGCATACAACTCATTTCATAAGTCATTAAAGATCTAATAAGTTCTTCAAGCAGAAAATTATTTAGGTCATTTGTTTCATGAATGACAGTTACTCTTGAATCCTAGTTTTTAGAAAGAGAATGTAAAATTTTATTCATAAGTTCAAGATTCGAAAAACTTTTACCAAGTACATTTGAACCATTGATGATATCCATAAAACGAGAATACATGTCTCCAATGGTTTCGCTTGGTTTCATATGAAACAATTCAAAATCATGCATCAAGAGATTAACTTTAGAATCTTTAACCCTACTTGCCTTCTTGTGTGACATCAAGAGTGCCAAATGTCATGTGCGGTTTCACAAGTCAAAATACGATAAACTCATTTTTATCCAAAGCATAAAATAAAGTATTCATAGCTTTCACATTTAAAGAAAATATTTTTTTCTTAAAGCCATTCCATTCATTAATAGGTTTAGAGAGGGTTTGAAAACCAAGTTCAATGATATTCAATAAATCAAAGTTCAAAGAAAGCAAGAAAACTCTCATCCGAGTTTTCCAATAAGTATAGTTTGTCCCATTGAACATATGAGGATGAGTGATAGAAATACTCCCTTGAAAGCTGAAAAAAATCATCTCTCTTAGGTGTTAATCCAATCGAGAAAAACTTAGCTCTGATACCAATTGTTAGGATCAAGTTGGCACTAAGATGGGGAGTGAATTAGTGCTTATGAAAAATTACGTGAATTTGAAAATATCGTTCGATAAAGCTCGTATCAGAAAGATGAGTTTAACTTGAAAATGTGTTCTTAAGCGTAGTGAAAGTAGTAAGGAAGTAAATCAGTTTGCAATATAAAAATGAAAAGCAGAATAGAAATGCAAACTGAGTACACCGAATTTATAGTGGTTCGATTGTCGTAACGTATGTCCACTCCCGATTCCTCTTCACTCGAGGCCACCAGTTTCCACTACTAATCTTCTTTTCAATGGGCAAAGATCAACTACCCTTACACTCTTTCTCCTTTTCACAGTTTTAAGAGATGACCTTTACACCCCTCTTTTATAAGTGTTCCCTCACACACCTCCCTTAGGACTATTACTAAACTCTTGGAGGAAGGACTCTATATTTAAAAGAGTTTACAACCTTAGAATCATAGAGTTTTTGCTCTATTTTCATGTGTATTCCAAGCAAGAATTTGTGGGGTATTTATAGACCCCAAGTGGCTTCAAAACTGAGAGCCAAAATTCAAATCACTAGGTTTTCGGGATACTAGAGATACCACCGCCTATTAGTCTAACATTGGGCGGTACCACTGCCCAGTTTGGCGATATTACCGCCTGATATACGGACACTGGATGGTACCACCGTCCAGTCTGACGGTACCACTACTTGACACAATCTTGAAGATTGTGCCTGGGCGGTACCACCGCCTAATCTGACGGTGCCACCACCTGACACAATCTTGAAGACTGTGTTTGGGTGATACCACCACACAGTCTAGGTGATACCACTACTAGACCCCGCTACAGGACACTGAATGGGCCAAACAGTAGGCCCAATTCATCCCTGATTTAGGCCCAATTGGCCATTAATTGAGTTGGCATTATTTCACCCCAATATTGATTCAATTAGACCTAAACTAACTCGATCTAGATAAATTATTACAAAGCATTAATCACATATTGTCCGACATGTCATTGGTGCTAGTCATAAGTGTCATGCCCCGTAAGCCAATTACATTAGCGATGACACGTATGACATGATACGCATTCTTTTTGCTTATTATATTTTAGCATTTTATCACTTTATATTGCTTGTTACATATATGTATATATATTGTGATGTCTATGGACCTATACAATGGGAATCGATCATGATAAGATCACGATAATGAGACTGATTCACCCTTAAACACAGACCCTAAATAATCATGGTCATAGGTTACTCGAAAGGGACATCAAGATAACCGGATAGACTGGTGTGCTGTATACTCATCCATATGATGGAGGCAACTGATCTCATAGCTGCTTGTGTGGGGACACTAAGGATACACCGTAGGTGTTCATTGGAGAATGGGTTCACTGATTGATCTGCTCATGGAATACTAAATAGTTGATGATGCCTTATTATCAGACAACGATTCTATAGTCCTAGTAGTATATTTCGTCCTTAGACTTGAGATACCAAGAATATCCTATATAAGTACTCCACTCTTTGATACCGGACTTATAGGTTTGAAAGTTTCAACTCTAGTACAACTAATTATTGAGAGTGGCAGCAAACCATACGAGGGCTATTGAGTGTCGATAGAGGATCATCCACTCTTGATATCATGAGAAGAATATTATGTGTGTTCTTGCTCAAACAAATCCTTTACTAAGGTCATTCGAATTGAGAGAGAAAGAGTTCTCCGAGAGAATCTGATTAGAGCGAGATTCGAGGAGAAACCATATGGGCCCGATAGCACCATGCTCGATATATGATCTTTGGGATATCAGATGGTTAAGGGACTATAGGCACATAATAAGTGAGAACAAATATATCCAAAGGATTGGATTCCTCTGTATCGTCTAGAGACTACGACGTAGTGGCCTAGTACGTCCGCAATCGATAAGTCAAGTGAATTATTATAGAGATAATAATTTACTGAGCCAAAATGAGTTCCGACAGGTATGAAATATAGCCAGCTCGATATTGGGCCTAGAGAGTCATACATATATGATAGGTGTTACAATGAGTAGAGGTTCGGATATGAGATATCCGTTGGAGCCCTTATCTTATTGGATATCCAATAAGCCCCTGAATTATTGGATCCCATGGATGAGATCTAATAAGAGCTAATAATATTGAATCTCGGATTTTGATGATGAAACCAATTGATATTATTTATCTAATGTGCGTTTAAGTGAAGCTGGACTAGCTTCGATCAGAAGAGGCAATCGATTAAAGCAAAAGGAGTCAAATGTTGGGCCGGAGTAAACATGTTAGAAGATTGAACGTCGAGCCGGAGGATCAATCGACGTGTCAGCAGAAGGCTTCGGTCCATGAATTTGGGCATTGGGCCAAGAATATCAGACATTGCACCAAGGAGATCAGATGTTATGACAAGACAACATGCTGATTGGGCAATACGCCGAAAGGAGAGGATGATGCGTCGAAGGATCGGACAAAGCGCCGGAAAAACCAATGGCATGCCAGGCAACATAAGATTCGCTTGTAATCGATTATGTCTAGATTTAGTTAGTTTAGAGTCTAATTGAATTGGTATAAAATGTAATTAGGCCAACTCAATTAGGAGCCAATTGGGCCCAAGTTTGGGTTGTGTTGGGCCAAGTAAAAGGCTCAAATAGTGACCCAACAAGTGGCACCGTTATGGCACAGTCTCTGAGACTGTGTCAGGTGGTGGTACCGTCGGTCTAGGTGATGGTACTGTATAGACTCAGTCTCTGAGACTATCAGGCGGTGGTACCGCTAGCCTTTGAGCGGTACCATCGCCCAAACACAGTCTTCCAAGCGATGGTACCACTAGACTAGGCGGTGGTACCGCCTAGCACAAGCGGTTGTATCGCCAGGACCTGAGAAACCCGGGATGAGACATTTTTAGACTCCAAGTTTGAATCCACTTAAGGCCTATAAATAACCCTTTCATCCCTAGTTAATAAATACAAGCACGGAGAATGTAAAAGTGAGAAAATGCTGTAGTAATTACTTAAGAGATCCCCTCCTCTAATTCTAAGTTTAGAATTCTGTTTAGAGAGGAGTGAGTACTTGTAAAAGGTTCTCCTAAACCTATGAAAAGGAGAAGAGGGATGTAAAAATATAGTTGGTCTTCGCCCATTAAAGAAAGACTGTTAATGGATACCGGTGGCCTAGACGGAAGAAGAATCGGTAGAGTGGATGTAGGTCACGACGACCGAACCACTATAAATTGGTTTGTATTTCGTTTTGAGCAATTTACCTTTCCTGCAAACTGCTTTATCTTCTTATTGCTTTCACTATGCTCCCATACTCTTTCAAGTTAATATCTTTACGAAATGGTTTTCGTCGAAATCAAATTTTTATCGTACGAAGTTTATAAAATCATTCACACCCCCCCTAGTGCTTACTCATTCCTATCAGTTAGTATCAGAGCCACGTTATTTCTCATTTGGTTTAACACCCAAGAGAAATGACTCTTTTCAGCTTTTAAGAGGGCTTTTCTATCGTTCATCCTCCCATGTTCAATGGGACGGACTATACTTATTGGAAAACTCGAATGAGAGTTTTCTTTTTTTAATGGATTTGAATTTATGGAATATTATCGAAAGCGATTTTCAAAAGTCTTCTACTCCAATGAACAAATAGAATGATTTAGAGAAGAAAACTTTTTCTTTGAATGCTAGAGCTATGAACACTCTATATTGTACTTTGAGCGAAAGTGAGTTTAATCATGTTTCTATTTGTGAAATGGCTTTCGATATTTGGCATGTTGAATCTCGTATTTTGATGATGAAACCACTTGATATGTGTTTATGATTTAATCTGTGTTTTGAGTGACGCAGGATGCTTCGATCAAGATGAGACAATTAAAGCAGGAGGAATTGACGTTGCGCCGGAGGAGATCACGTCAGGATATTGGACGGCAGAATGCTTTGGACGTCGGGCATCGGGCCAAGGAGAGCGGAATTGTGCCAAGGATATCGGGGTTGCGGAGGTTAACCGCCAATTGGGCAACAAGCTGCAAGAGAGGACGATGCGCTGAAGAATCGGACGAAGCGCCAACCAATGACGTGTCGGGCAACAGAATGTCAATTCGCGTTGTAATAATTGTCTAGATCGGAGTAGAGTTTTGGTTTGTGTGTGCAGGATTAACTACGATAACGATGAAGACATAAAGCGAAACAAAGTGCTGGAGTCAAGCGCGAAGGATTTGTTGTGAGTTCGAGAGTTCGACGGAAGTCCGAAGGTTCGTCGGGAATGCTGCCGGAACTAGCCAAGAATGAGTAGGGAGCTTGCCGAAGGGTTTTTCGGAAGCTCGCCGGAAGGTTCGTTGGAAGTTCGCGGAGCTCACCGAGAAAGATCGGAGCTTGCCGAAGAAGCTCGTTGGAACTCGCCAAGATCAAATCATGAAGTCAAGGAGCTTGCCGGGAGTCCGCAGAATGGTTTTCGAGAGTTTATCGGAAGACCGCCGGAAGTTCGCCGGAAGCTTGCCGGAAGAAGTCTTGACTTGTGGACTTTGTAATAGCTTAGGAAATGTCTTTAAATTCGTAGTTAGCACGTTAATTAAGGTTAGGATTAGGTATTAATCCTATAATCCAAGTAGGGGCCAACTGGGCCCAAAATTAGACATGATTTGGGCTGGACTTAAAGCCCAACCAGTGAACCGAAGTGTCTGGCGGTGGCACCGCCCAGCACCCGAGAGCCAGGCGGTGGCACCGCCAGCATCGGGAACCAAGGAGAATTCAAATTTAGGAGCCCAAATTTGAATCCTCTTAAGGCCTATAAATACCCATCAAATCTCAGCTGAGACAACAACTTTTTGAGAAGCAATTGATTGAGAGAAAGGTCTTAGAAAAGTCTTAGCAAGTCTTGTTTTCAATTTGCTAGTGTTCACCTCCTTCTTTCTTGCTGAAAATCTGTAAGAGAGTGAACCGCTTGTAAAAAGTTGTAAGAGGGGTATTTGCCCTTCCCTTTCAAGAGATTTGCTAGTGGAAGGTGGGAGCCTCATCGAAGAGGGCCTCGCAAGTGGATGTAGGTCATTTGACCGAACCACTTTAAATTCGGCGTGATCTCTGGTTTGCATTTCATTATTGCTATTTACATTACTGCAAACCTTCTTACATGCTTTATTTCCTCATTACCATTGTTGCACAACTTTACAAATACTCTTTCAAGTTAAGCACTTCCGAGTTCGATTTTTATCGTACGAAAGATTTGTCAAAACCGACGTTTTAATCCGCTGCACTAATTCACCCCTCCCTCTTAGTGCCGCTCCGATCCTAACATAGCATACACTTAAAATCACACACGAAGGCACTAGTAAAGTTAAAGATGTTAGGATCGGAGCGGCACTAAGAGGGGGGGTGAATTAGTGCAGCGGTAAAGTATGATAAACTTTTGACGATTTAAACACTTTCGAAAACTTCGTACGATAAAAGCAATATTTCATTTGAAACCATTTCGATTGCATTTTAACTTGAAGGGATACGTAAGGAGACAAAGAAGTAGAGCATCAAAGTGAAGATGGTTTACAGTAATATAAATGACAATAAGATAAACGCAAACCGATTTATAGTGGTTCGGTCATGCGACCTACATCCACTTGCGAAGCCTTCTTCGATGAGGCTCCCAACTTCCACTTGCAAATCACTTTAAAGGGGAAGGACAAATACCCCTCTTACAACCTTTTACAAGTGGTTCACTCTTTTACAAATTTTAAAAGAGAAAGAAGGAGGTGAACACTCAAGCAATTGAAAATAAAAACTTACTAAAGACTTTGCTAAAACTTTTATCTCAATCTCTTGCTTCTCAAAGGTTGTATTCTCTGTTGTGAAATGAGGGGTATTTATAGGCCCCAAGAGGATTCAAATTTGGGCTCCAAATTTTGAATTCTCTTGGGTTTCCAAGGCCGGCGGTGCCACCGCCGGACCTCTCGGGTGCTGGGCGGTGCCACCACTCAGTCCAACGGTGCCACCGCTCAGTTCTCGGGTTCTGGGTGGTGCCACCGCCTAATCTGGCGGTGCCACCGCCTACACTATTTCAGCTCACTGGTTGGGCTCCAAACTTGGCCCAAACCAGTCCGAACTCGGGCCCAATTGGTCCCTACTTGGGTTATAGGATTAACACCTAATCCTAACCCTAATTAATGTGCTAACTATGAATTTAAAGACATTTCCTAAGCTATTACAAAGTCCGTAAGTCAAGACTTCTTCCGGCGAGCTTCCGACGAACTTCCGATGGTCTTCCGTTAAACTCTCGGAAACCATTCTGCGGACTCCCGGCAAGCTCCTAGACTTCACGATTTAATCTTTGCGAGTTCCAACGAGCTTCTTCGGCAAGCTCCGATCTTTCTCGGCGAGCTCCGCCAACTTCCAACGAACCTTCCAGCGAGCTTCCGAAAAACCCTTCGGCAAGCTCCCTACTCATTCTCGGCTAGTTCCGGCAGCATTCCCGATGAACCTTCGGACTTCTGTCGAACTCTCGAACTCACAACGAATCCTTCGCGCTTGACTCCAACACTTTGTTTTGCTTTATGCCTTCATCATTATCGTAGTTAATCCTGCACACACAAGCTAAAACTCTACTCCGATCTAGACAATTATTACAACGCGAATTGATATTCTGTTGCCCAACACGTCATTGGTTGGCGCTTCGTCCGATTCTTCAGCACATCGCCCTCTCTTGCGGCTTGTTGCCCAATCGGCGATTGACCTCCACAACCCCGATATCCTTGGTGCAATTCCGCTCTCCTTGGCCCGATGCCCGACGTCCGAAGCCTTCTGTCGTCCAATATCCTGATGTGATCTCCTCCGGCGCAATGTCAATTCCTCCTGCGTCAACTGTCTAATCCTGATCGAGTAGACCTGCATCACTCAAAATGCTTTTAAACATCTAAACACAATCAATTAGTTTCATCATCAAAATCCGAGATTCAACAATCTCCCCCTTTTTTATGATGACAACTGATTGATGACTAACGGAGTTAACCTTAACTCCCCGGAGTTTAACTAAACTCTCCCTATCAATATGCCATTGATAGAACACTTGGATTATCCCAAATCCAAGTAAAATTCAACACATGTTATGAAAAACATTTAAACCATCATGCAAATATATATAAAATATTTCATTCAATGCATGAAGTCATCAATATACTTCTCCCCCTATGTCATCAATAAAAAGGAGAAGTAGCTCTATCAATAAGTCATATTGATAGAAGACTTGGATTATCCCAAATCCAAGTAACATTCAACACATGTTATGAAAAACATTTAAACCATCATGTAAATATATAAAATATTCAATTCAATGCATGAAGTCATTAATATACTTCTCCCCCTATGTCATCAACAAAAAGGAGAAGTAGCTCTAGCTATTTTAAAAGATATGCAAGTTTTTGCAACATAAAGCTAGATTTTTATCACAACATATAAGCATAAAAGCATAGCAAGATTCTTAAGTTCAATCATGGCAATTCAACACTTGCTTCTTGTGCAAGATTGCACTTTGCTTTTCTTTGCATGTTCTCACTAGCAAAAGTTTTCTCCCCTTTGTTTTTGTCGAAAAGAAGGGAAGAGTACAAGCTAACCAACATTTGCCTTGAGCTAGCAATCTTTCTCCCCCTATGTCATTGCCGAAAAGAAGGAGAGGAACCAATGATTTAGACTTTTACATAAATTATGAATTTGCATCAATCAATATTTCAATCATCACATGATATATACAAGACAAAAATGCAAAGAAATCATGTCATGAAAGACATCAATTGTTAAACAGGATATGATAATAGTCTCAAAAATTTTAATTTGCGAAACATGTGATACATTGTGATACAAAAAAATTTAATGCGATGCTTTTAAGGATTTCAACCTATTTTTGATACAAAGCATGGCAAGAGCAATTATATTGCAAGTTCTCTAAGTTTTGCATTTTTTGCTTCTTTCGAGATAGCAATTCTTTGCTTCTCTACAAGCTAGCAACTTTTACGATATGCAAGTTTTACTACATAGAAGCTAGCAAATTTAAAGATGTGCAAGTTGGCATATTTGCTTTTCTTTGCAATGTGCATGATAGTATTTATTTGTAATGTTCAAGATAGCAAATTGTACATCAGGCTAGCTAGCAAATTAAAGATGTTCAAGAAAACAAGCTCTTTCTTCTCTTTTGAGAAGTGTCATTTTTGCTTCCTTAGCAAAATACCAAACTAGCAAGAGACCATGTTTTACATGAGGCAAGCAAACAATTTGGAAGTGTTACATTTGTATCTTTTCTTTAGATGTGCAAGAAAGTAAGCAAGTTTTTACATTTTCTTGACTTGTGCAAGGTAGCTAATTTCTCTTTGATATGACCCTTTACATCAATTCAAGATAGCATATTAGCAACTCTTTCTCTCCCTTTGTCATTGGCAAAAAGAAAGGAAGATTCAAGTTATGAATATCAAAATAATAATTTTATCGTGAATATTTCATCACTGCATGCATAATACCAAATCATCATATATATTTTCAAAACATATAAACTCATCATTATATGCATGATTCCAAATCATCATTCATATCATTTCAATCATTGTTTCAATCATCACTATAACTCATCATGCACAAAATGTAAAATCATCTAACATGATACAAACATTTATTTTCAAAATATTTATCACTATTTTCATGTATGATACAATTTTTCATATTGAATATATCATCACAATAAAAAGCAATTGCATGCATAATTTCAAATCATAAATGTTTCAAATCATGATGGTATTAACTTGTCAAATTTCATCCTACCATTCATAATCATAACTTTTCATTTGTATGCATCAAAATAATATCAAGAGTATTTCATGCATAATTTTATATCACCACATAAGGAATATCAAGAAGAAAGTAATTGGGTGATACGATAAACATTTCATGAATACAAGGAATTGCGTAAAAATCATATCATGAAAGATTAGAACATGTGAATACCAAAAGACATGATTTCTTTTTGAAAAACCTACTCATAAATAATCAAAAGAAAATCTTAAGAGATCGATTAATGAAAAAATCTTGATTCATAATAAATCTTAATTTGTAAATATCACGGAATCAAGATCATGAATTTGGATAAAACTCATTTAAATTCAAATCGTCCAAATCATCAAAATCTCAACATTTCTTTCAAGAGATTCAAAATGGCATAAATAAGTTTATTGGTCTCTTAGGTAGAAATCAATAAAATAGAGAAAAAGAAAATTTTTAATAAAAAATTCTTTCCTCCTTTTGTTTCAACTTATTGATTGATTCCATACATGCCCTTTTTTTTTCTTTTGTTTTTTTTTAAATCCATGCATCATCGTTTAAAACGGAAAGATAAAAAATCATAAAAAAGTGCAACACATAATTCAAAAAAAAAAAAAATTAACTCATTACTTCAAGTCAAACATGATTTCATTTAATCAAAATTGAATAACTGCAAGACCAATAAATCATCATGTATAACAATCATCAAGTATGATAAAAACTTTTCAAAACGTTTATCATGATAAGGCATATAAGCCAAAGAAACTATTAAATATAAAGCATATTCATCAATGATGGTTTCATTGGGCATAAGGTATTTTCAAACAAAATCATTTTTTTATTTGTTGTAGTTATACATTTTTCTTTTTAGGTGAATCTATCTTTTCATGTTTAAATTTTTTAATTTTTCAAAGATGCTAAAAAGAAAAACATGATATAATTTTTGAAAAATAATTTTTTATTTCCTATTCCTACTATCTAAATTAAGCACTCATGAAAAACTTCAAGTAATTTCAAAATAATTCCAGAGAGTTGAGTTACTTACCTTATAGTCGAAGCCCGTCAAAGCCCAATTCGCCATTTCACCTTTGGAAGTTCTTGATTCATCCTTGGGTGCCTTCCTTTCCTTTGGCCTCTTCCTTCGTTCAAGTTCATTATTTATTTTAGATTTTTGTTTAATTAACTTATTAAGAGTTAGTGTTCGAAGTTCAAGTTCATCATTGTCCTCATCACTTGAGTCATCGCTCAAGTGGTATTCATTTGTCTAGAGTTCCAAATCCTTCCTATTCTTTGGAAGGTGGTTCAAGTGTTGATTGTGTTCATCATGTGTATTGCGCACCATTTCATATGTCATCAATGAGCCGATAAGTTCTTCAAGTGGAAAAATATTTAAATCTTTTGTTTCTTGTATTGCCATTACTTTTGATTCCCAAGCTTTAGAAAGTGATCGTAAAACTTTACTAACAAGTTCAAAATTCGAGAAACATTTGCCAAGAGCTTGTAAACCATTGACGACATCCGTAAAACGGGTGTACATGTCAACAATGGTTTCGCTCGGCTTCATTCGAAAAAGCTCGAAATCATGCATTAAAATGTTGATTTTCGAATCTTTAACTTTAGAAGTGCCTTCGTGTGTGATTTCAAGAGTGTGTCATATGTCAAAAGCTGTTTCGCACAAAGAAACCCGATTGAACTCATTTTTGTCCAAAGCGCAAAATAAGGCATTCATAGCTTTTGCGTTTAAAGAAAAATACTTCTTCTCCAAATCCGACCATTCGTTCATCGGTTTAGAGGGAAGTTGAAAACCATTTTCAATAATATTCCATAAATCCAAATTCATAGAAATCAAGAAAACTCTCATTCGAGTTTTCTAATAAGTGTCGTCCAATCCGTTAAACAACGGTGGACGAAAAACCGATAAGCTCTCTTAAAAGCCATGAAGAGCCATTTCACTTGGGTGGAAATCCGAAATGAGAAATACCGAGCTCTGATACCAATTGTTAGGATCGAAGCAGCACTAAGAGGGGGGGGTGAATTAGTGCAGCCGTAAAGTATGATAAACTTTTAACGATTTAAACACTTTCGAAAACTTCGTACGATAAAAGCAACGTTTCGTTTGAAACCGTTTCAATTGCATTTTAACTTGAAGGGATATGTAAGAAGGAGACAAAGAAGTAGAGCATCAAAGTGAAGATGTTTGTAGTAATATAAATGACAATAAGATAAACGCAAACCGATTTATAGTGGTTCGGTCATGCGACCTACATCCACTTTTGAAGCCTTCTTCGATGAGGCTCCCAACTTCCACTAGCAAATCACTTTGAAGGGGAAGGACAAATACCCCTTTTACAACCTTTTACAAGTGGTTCACTCTCTTACAAATTTTCAAAGAGAAAGAAGGAGGTGAACACTCAAGCAATTGAAAATAAAAACTTGCTAAAGATTTTGCTAAGACTTTTATCTCAATCTCTTGCTTCTCAAAGGTTGTATTCTCTACTGTGAAATGAGGGGTATTTATAGGCCCCAAGAGGATTCAAATTTAGGCTCCAAATTTTGAATTCTCTTGGGTTTCCGAGGCCGGCGGTGCCACGGCCGGTCGGTGGCGGTGCCACCGCCTGTCAGTGTATGACACTGACAGTGCACCGGCGGTGCCACCGCCGGACCTCTCAGGTGCTGGGCGGTGCCACCACTCAGTTCTCGGGTTCTGGGCAGTGCCACCGCCTAATCTGGCGGTGCCACCGCCTACACTATTTCAGCTCACTGGTTGGGCTCCAAACTTGGCCCCAAACCAGTCCGAATTCGGGCCCAATTGGTCCCTACTTGGGTTATAGGATTAACACCTAATCCTAACCCTAATTAACATGCTAACTACGAATTTAAAGACATTTCCTAAGCTATTACAAAGTCCGTAAGTCAAGACTTCTTCTGGCGAACTTCCGACGGTCTTCCGATAAACTCTCGGAAACCATTCTGCGGACTCCCGGCAAGCTCGTAGACTTCACGATTTAACCTTGGCGAGTTCCAACGAGCTTATTTGGCAAGCTTCGATCTTTCTCAGCGAGCTCTGCGAACTTCCAACGAACCTTCCGATGAGCTTCCGAAAAACCCTTCGGCAAGCTCCCTACTCATTCTCGGCTAGTTCCGGCAGCATTCCTGACGAACCTTCGGACTTCCGTCGAACTCTCGAACTCGCAACGAATCCTTCGCGCTTGACTCCAACACTTTGTTTCGCTTTATTTCTTTGTCGTTATCGTAGTTAATCCTGCACACACAAGCTAAAACTCTACTCCGATCTAGACAATTATTACAACGCGAATTGACATTCTGTTGCCCGGCACATCATTGGTTGGCGCTTCGTCCGATTCTTCTGCACATCGTCCTCTCTTGCGGCTTGTTGTGCAATCGGCGGTTGACCTCCACAACCCCGATATCCTTGGTGTAATTTCGCTCTCCTTGGCCCGATGCTCGACGTCCGAAGCCTTCTGTCGTCCAATATCCTAACGTGATCTCCTCCGGCGCAACGTCAATTCCTCCTGCGTCAACTGTCTAATCCTGATCGAGTAGACCTGCATCACTCAAAATGCTTTTAAACATCTAAACATAATCAATTAGTTTCATTATCAAAATCCGAGATTCAACAAAGGATTTGAAAATCAACGTTTTGATGCATGATTTTGAATTATTTCGGATGGAACCAAGTGAGACCATTGGAGACATGTACACCCGATTTACGGATGTTGTCAATGGTCTAAAAGTGCTTAGTAAAAGTTTTTCTAACTTTGAACTTGTTAACAAAATATTGAGATCTCTTCCAAAGAGTTGGGACCCTTAAAGTAACGACCATTCAAGAGGTCAAGGATTTGAATAATTTCCCTCTTGAAGAACTTATTGGATCATTAATGACCTATGAGATGGCTTACAATACTCATGAAGAGCTTGAGAACAACCTTCCAAAGAACAGGAAGGATTTTATACTTAGAACAAATGAAGACCACTCGAATGAAAGCTCAAGTGATGATAATCTTGAACTTCTCACTCTAAAATTTAAAAGGTTAATTAAAGAATAAAAATGAACTTTAAAAGAAGTTGCTAAAGAAGAAGAGAGCACTCAAGATGGCTTGGAATGAATTGAGTTTATCTGAAGATAAAGAACAAACCAACAAAGGCGAGGCGGCAAACTATGCCTCAACGACTTTCAACAATGAGGTAACCAAAACCCCTTTGCTTTATTTTGAAATTACATAATGCATTTCATGAGTTATTTTTAAATTAGTTTAGAAAAATTATATATAATTTTTTTTAAATTACATGATGTAATAAAAAAATTGGGATCATGTTAGTAATTTTGAAAATAATCATGACAACTACATGTTTTATGATAAAGAAATAAAAATGTTAAAAATATAATGCTTGTACACCTAATAAGATTAATTTTATGTATGTTTTAAGAAGCAATAATGTGTATCTCAATGATTTCCATATTGCTCCTTGATAATGATTTTGATTGAAAATGCCTTATGTTCAATGAAATCATGCTTGATGTTTTAATGATGTAATAAAAATGTTAAAAGGTTTAGTACAATACTTGATGATTTTATTTTATGCATGAGATTTTGAAGTTATACATGATGACTTTTGTGATTTATTAATCTTAATGATTTTTGTGATAAATCTTGTACTTTTGTTTTAAACATTGATGTATATTTTTATTTGGCATAAAAAAACTTAGGCATACTTGTATGAAACAAACAACTTAAAATGAAACATCTCTGTCTTATTGATTTTTCGATAAAAGATTTATGACTCCAAGTATATTATGCTTTTTTGAAGAATCTCTTAGACTATGAAAATAATTTGAATTTGAATGAGTTTTATTGAAATCATAATTTCTTGAGACTTATAACATGAAATCTTTTATGAATCAAGATCTCTTATTTGATCTCTCATGTTTCGCTTTGTCATTTACGAAAGAGGAAAATAATCCAATTCATGATCTTGATTTCTCATTATTCGATACTTGAGATTTTTCTGTGAATCAAGATCTTGTATTTGATCTTCTATGCTTCTTCTTGTCATTCACTAAAGAAGAAAATTTTGCAAATGAATCATGAATTTTTCAGAATTATAAATAATCTTTTTTGAATTTAGACATTATGCATGAATCAAGTTCTTATGTGAATCTATTTACGTTACCTTCATTGAATTTTCTGAAAAGTGATTTTGATGATGATTTTGGATCTATTTTCATATGACTAATGAGATGATATATCTAACTAAATCATTTATTGTATTTACGACTTGTAATATATTCAACATGAAACATCTTTTTTTATGCACGTATGATTCACTCTTTTAAGAGAATATTTATCAAATCGTGATAAGATGAGATTCTCTTTATATAAATCAAGATTTTTCATTAATTGTCCTCTTACGATTCTTCTTGATATTTTCTTAAGAAGAGATTTTCTATATGAATCTTGAGAATTCTCATTCATGATAGGATGCAATATAATTTGACATTTTGATACCATCATGATTTGAAATATTTATGATTTAGAATAATGCATGCAATACTATGATTTATTGCTAAAATGATGTATCATGAATGCTTGAGTATCATGTATGATATGCCCATAGTGATGATTGATTTATTTCTGGTATCATGCATAAAGTAAGGATGATATGTAAGGTTTTAAAATTATGTATGTTTTAATTTGAAACTATAATGATACACAAACATATTGAAATAAGAATGATACTTTACATTTGTCATAATTTGAAATTTGTTAAAACGGAAAAGAATTATAATATTGTATTCTTCCCTTCTATTTTACAATGACATAGGGGGAGCAAAGCTTGCCAGCTTGCTATCTTGTGCTCTTTTTCAAAAACTTGCTAACCTTCATACTTCAAAGAGAAGTAACACTTGCCAAATTTCTAGCTTGTATGTTGTAAAATGATGTAAAATTTTGCTAGATTGCGCTATGTAAAGGAAGCAAAAAATTGCACTTCTCAAAAGAGAAAAACATACTATCTTACAAATTTAATGGAAGTTTGCTAGTTTGCTAGCTAGCTTGCATACATCAAGAAGAAGCAAAAAGTTGCTAGTTTGCACATCATAAAGAAAAGCAAAAAAACTTGCTCATCTCAAAAGATGTAAAAATTTTGTTAACTTTCATATGTTTAAAATTTGTTAGCTTGTATGTTCCAAAATTATGTAAAACTTATTAAATTTGCTAGCTTGCAAATTAAATGGAGAAAAAATTGCTAGAAATGTAAAATGCTAGCTTGTACATTTCAAGTAGATGCAAAAACATGCTATCTTGCATATATCAAAAGGTATAACAATTTTACAAAAAACTTGCTAGCTTGCATGATAATAAATGCAATGATTTGAAATTATGTCCAAAAAACTGGCTATATGTACTTTTCCTTTTTGTTGATGATAAAGGGGGAGAAGAATGATGATATGAGGATCATACATAGTAGGATGTAATATACTTTGATATTTTGATACCATGACGATTTGAATGATGCATGCAATGTAATGATAAGTATATAATGTGTTGCAAATATTCATGACGAAAGATTTCTTTGACTTGAATTCAATTTAAATTCAAGGTTCTATCAATATGGCCTATTGATAGGGAGAGTTTGTTTAAACTCCATCATCAATTGGTTTTCATCATCAAAAAGGGAGAGATTGTTGAATCTCATATTTTGATGATGAAACCAATTGATAGTGTTTATCTAATATGTGTTTAAGTAATGCAGGACTAGCTTCGATCAGAAGAGGCAAATCGATTAAAGTAGGAGGAGTCAGATGTTGGGCCGGAGTAAACATGTCAGAAGATTGGACGTCGAGCCGGAGGATTGGTCGACGTGTCGGCAGAAGCCTTCGGTCTGTAAATTCAGGCATTGGGCTAAGAAGATCGGACATTGCACCAAGGAGATCAGATGTTATGAGAAGACAACATGCTGATTGGGCCATATGCCGAAAGGAGAGGACGATGCGCCGAAGGATCGGACGAAGCGCTGAAAAAACTAATGACATATCGGACAACATAAGATTCACTTGTAATCGATTATGTTTAAATTGAGTTAGTTTAGAGTCTAATTGAGTTGGTTTATAATGTAACTAGGCTAACTCAATTAGAGGCCAATTGGGTCTAAGTTTGGGTTGTGTTGGGCTAAGTGAAAGACCCAAACAATGACCCAACAAGTGGCACCGTCGTGGCATAGTCTCCGAGACTATGTCAAGTGATGGTACCACCAGTCTGGGCAGTGGTACCACTAGTCTGAGTGGTGGTACCGCCCAGACACAGTCTTCCAGGTGATGGTACCGCCCAGCACAAAGTGGTTGTATTGCTTAGGACTCGGGAAACCTAGGATGAGACCTTTTCAGGCTCCAAGTTTGAATCCACTTGAGGCCTATAAATACAAGCACAAAGAATTTAAAAGTGAGAAAACACTGTAGTAATCAGTTGAGAGATCCCCTCCTCTAATTCTAAGTTTAGAATTCTATTTAGAGATGAGTGAGTGCTTGTAAAAGGTTGTCTCTTAAACCTATAAAAAGGATAAGGGGGGTGTAAAAAGGTAGTTGGTCTTCGCCCATTGAAGGAAGACCATTAGTGGATGCCGGTGGCCTCGACGGAAGAGGAATTAGTGGAGTGGATATCGGTCATGACGACCAAACCACTATAAATTGGTTTACATTTTGTTTTTAGCAATTTAGCTTTACTACAAACTGCTTTACCTTCTTATTGTTGTCATTATGCTCTCATACTCTTTCAAGTTAATATCTTTACGAAACGGTTTTCGTCGGAATCAGATTTTTATCGTACGAAGTTTATAAAATCAACATACTTTTTTCGCTGCACTAATTCACCCCACCCTCTTAGTGCCGACTCGTTCCTAACAAATAAGAGATTATTAGGTAAAGGCCTACTAATCGAAAAGGCTTCGGTAATTGGATGGAGATCCAATACCAATAGGGCAGGATCCATTAAGGTTAACTACGGACCTCTATAAATAGGAGGGAACTAAAGGCCCATAGGCTGGGGCTTCTTAGTTACCACCTCCTATTCCTCTCTCCCCTTCTTCGCCTAAGATAGAAGGCCTAGAGATTTGAGGAGCATCGTTGTAGCCCTATTGTGTGGATCACCACTAGAGAGGAGGATGCTTGACCTCCTTCATCCTCTCTAACAGATCTATAGGGATTCAGGGATATACGATCTCCCTAAGTAATATAACTATCTCTTACATGATTTTTTGTATTACAGGTTTTGTGCACCAATCTTCGCACGACGATAAATACCTTTTAGGAAATTTAGGATTTTTATTTTCTGTTCTTCTACTGCACATTGGATGTCGCCCCTAGATTTCCCAACAATTGGTTTATCTGGCGCTTCGTCTGACCCTTCGGTGCATCGTCCTCTCCTTCGATATATTACGTAATTAGCATGTTATGTTCCCACAACATCCGATCTCCTTAGCGTAATGTCCGATCTTCTTGGCCCAATGCCCAAACTCATGGCACAAAGCCTTCTACCGACATGTCGACTGATTCTTCGGCTCAACGTCCAATTTTCTAACATGTTCTACTTCCGCCCAACATTGATTCTTCCTGCTTTAATCAAATTGTCTCTCCATGATCGAAGCTAGTCCTACGTCACTCAAAACACATATTAGATCACAAACTTATCAATTGATTTCATTATCCAAATCCGAGATTCAACAGATGAGTGATAGAAAGAACCTCTTGATTGCTAGTAAAAATTATTTCTCTTGGGTGTTAAGCCAAACGAGAAAATCTTTTACTCTGATACCAACTGTTAGGACTAAAATTGGCACTAAGAGGAGGGGTGAATTAGTGCTTACAATAAAAACATCGATGATTTAGAAAAACTATTTCGATAAAGCTCGTATTGGAAATGATATTGAAAGTATGCTTGAAGTAAATGTAATAAGCAATTAAAACATAGAACAATAGTAATGAAGAGTAGAAAGAGAGTGCACACCAAATTTATAATGGTTCGGTCATCTTGACCTACGTCCACTCTTGATTCTTCTTCCGTCGAGGCCATCGGCATACACTAACAATCTTCCCTTAATGAGCGAAGACCAACTACCCTCTTAGAACTCTTTCTTCTTTTCATAGGTTTAGGAGACAACCTTTACAAGCCTCACACCTCCCTTAGAATGATCACAAAGCTAAAGAAGGAGGATGACACTTAGTACTTTTTCAACACCTTTATAACCTAAAATCTCAAGACTTTTGTTCACACTTTTGTACTCTTTCATGCAGAAAAGAGTGTGGTATTTATAGGCCCCAACGACTTCAAAAATAGAGCTAAAAAGTGTCTCATCCCGGGTTTCTAGGTACTAACAATACCACCGCTTGTAGATTGATACTGGGTGGTACCACTACTTGATAGAGCCTCGAAGACTGCTAGCGGTACCACCGCCCAAACCACTTGGAAGGCTGAGCCTCAAGTGATTCCACCTCCTAGTCTAGGCGGTGTCACCGCCTAACATGGCTCCAAGTGGCTGAATGGGCCATCCAACCGACCCAATTCAGCCTTGTTTAGGGACCAATTAGCCCATAATTGAGTTAGTAAGATTTTTCCCAAAGCTAACTCAAATTAAAGTCCTAACTATGATAGTTAAGACTAATACAATTACGATACAAGCAATATAAGTTATCTGGCACATCAATTATTCAACTGAACTCTCTATGAACTTCCGGTGGACACTCGACGATCTTCCGACGAGCTTTCGGTGAACTCCCAATGAACTTCCGGCGAGCTTTCGATGAACTCCCCATGAGCTTTCGGTGAACTCTCGGCAAACTTCTGATGAGCTTTCATTGCATTATCTGATCCTTCAATGTATTCCCGGATTCATCTAGCCCAATTCTCAATCATTGACTCCGGTCCAACATTCGATGCTTCGTTAATTGTTTTGACTTTTTCACGATCGTAGTTAGTCTTATATCACTTATCTCAACATATGGATTAGATCGTTAATTCATCAATTGATTTCTTCATCAGAATCTGAGATTCAACATATCTAACAGTGTGTGATTTCTCCTCTCAGATACACCATTGAACTAAGGTGTATAAGGAGGTGTCTATTGGGACAGAATCTCATGGTCCTTGAGAAACTGAGTGAACTCTAGACTCAAATACTCACCTCCTCGATCTGATCGAAAAGTCTTGATACTCTTTCTAGTCTAGTTTTTCACTTCATTCTTATACTCCTTGAATTTTTTGAAGGTCTTAAACTTACACTTCGTTAAGTATATATGTCTATACCTTAAGAAATCGTTAGTAAAAGTAATGAAGTAGGAGTAACCACCTATGGCATGAGTTGACATAAGACCGCATACATCACTATGTATGAGTTTCAACAACTCAGTGGTTCTCACTCCAATTTCACTAAATGGAGAGTTAGTCAATTATTCATGAAAGCAAGGCTCGCAAGTTGCATATGACTCACAGTTGAATGGATCTAGGTATCCATCCTTTAGCAACTTTTGAATCCTTCCCTCATGGATATGACCTAGCCTACAATGTTATAGGTATGCATTGTTTACCTCATCTCGTTTCTGTTGAATCTCATATTTTGATGATGAAATCAATTGATAATTATGTTTATGTTTAACTGCATTTTGAGTGTTGCAGGTCTACTCGATCAGGATTAGACAATTAAGACAGGAGGAATTGACGTTGCGCCGGAGGAGATCACGTTAGGATATTGGATGGCAGAAGGCTTCGAACGTCGGGCATCGGGCCAAGAGTGGAATTGCGCCAAGGATATCGGTGTTGCGGAGGTCAACCGCCAATTGGGCAACAAGCCGCAAGAGAGGACGATGCGCCGAAGAATCGGACGAAGCGCCAACCAATGACGTGACGAGCAACAGAATGTCAATTCGCTTTATAATAATTGTCTAGATCGGAGTAGAGTTTTTGCTTGTGTGTGCAGAATTAACTACGATAACGACGAAGACATAAAGCAAAACAAAGTGTTGGAGTCAAGCACGAAGGATTCATTGCGAGTTCAAGAGTTCGACGGAAGTCCGAAGGTTCGTCGAGAATGCTGCCGGAACTAGCCGAGAATGAGTAGGGAGCTTGCTGAAGGATTTTTCGGAAGCTCGCTAGAAGGTTCGTTGAAAGTTCGTGGAGCTCGCCGAGAAAGATCGGAGCTTGCCGAAGAAGCTCGTTGGAACTCGTCAAGATCAAATCGTGAAGACTAGGAGCTTGCCGAGAGTCCGCAGAATGGTTTCCGAGAGTTTATCGGAAAACCGTCGGAAGTTCGCCGGAAGCTCGCCAGAAAAAGTCTTGACTTACGGACTTTGTAATAGCTTAGAAAATGTCTTTAAATTTGTAGTTAGCATGTTAATTAGGGTTAGGATTAGGTGTTAATCTTATAACCCAAGTAGGGGTCAATTGGGCCCGAGTTCGGACTGGTTTGGGCCAAGTTTGGAGCCCAACCAATGAGCTGAATTGGCCTAGGCGGTGGCACTACCTAGGCCGAGTGGTGGCACCGCCCAGCACCCGAGAGCTGGGCGGTGACACCACCTGGGCTAGGCGGTGGCACCGCTAGCATCGGGAACATAAGAGAATTCAAATTTTTGGAGCCCAAATTTGAATCCTCTTGAGGCCTATAAATACCCCTCAAGTCTCAACTGAGAATACAACTTCTTGAGCAGCAAGTGATTAAGAGAAAAGTCTTAGAAGAGTCTTTGCTAGTCTTGTTTTCAATTTGCTAGTGTTCACCTCCTTCTTTCTTGCTGAAAATCTGTAAGAGAGTGAACCACTTGTAAAAGTTGTAAGAGGGGTATTTACCCTTCCCTTTCAAGAGATTTGCTAGTGGAAGGTGGGAGCCTCATCGAAGAGGGGCCTCGCAAGTGGATGTAGGTCATTTGACCGAACCACTATAAAATCGGCGTAATCTCTGGTTTGCATTTACTTATTGTCATTTATATTACTGCAAACCAGTTGCACTTTAATGCTATACTGCTTTGTCTCCGTCTTATTTATCTCTTCAAGTTAAAACGCAATCGAAACGGTTTTAAATGAAAACGTTGCTTTTATCGTACGAAGTTTCCGAAAAGTGTTTAAATCGTGAAAAGTTTATCGCACTTCACCGCTGCACTAATTCACTCCCCCCTCTTAGTGCCGCTCCGATCCTAACAATTGGTATCAGAGCCCGGTATTTCTCATTTCGGATTTACACCCGAGAGAAATTGCTCTTTATGGCTTTCAAGAGGGCTTGTCGGTCTTTCGTCCACCATTGTTTAACGGATTGGACTACACTTATTGGAAAACTCGAATGAGAGTTTTCTTGATTTCTATGGATTTGAATTTATGGCACATTGTCGAAAATGGATTTGAAATATCTTCTCTCCCAATGAACCATTGGAATGATTTGGAGAAGAAGATGTTTTCTTTAAACGCAAAGGCTATGAATGCCTTAATTTGCGCTTTGGACAAAACTGAGTTTAATCGGATTTCAATGTGCGAAACGACTTTTGATATTTGGCGAACACTTGAAATCACGCACGAGGGAACTAGTAGAGTCAAAGACTCGAAAGTTAACATTTTATTGCATGATTTTGAGCTTTTTCAAATGCAACCAAGCGAGACTATAGGCGACATGTACACCCGTTTCACGGATGTCGTCAATAATCTAAGAGTTCTTGGTAAATCTTTTTTGAATTTTGATCTCGTAAGCAAGATCTTAAGATCTCTTCCAAAAAGGTGGGATTCTAAAATAACCGCAATACAAGAAACAAAAGATTTAAATATTTTTCCACTTGAAGAGCTAATTGGTTTGTTGATGACATATGAAATGGTGCACAATGCACATGATGAACAAAATCACCTTCCAAAGAACAGGAAGGATTTGGAACTCCAGAGAAATGGATACCACTTGAGCAATGACTCAAGTGATGAGGACAATGATGAACTTGAACTTCGAACACTAAATCTTAATAAGTTTATTAAACAAAAATCTAAAATAAACAATGAACTTGAACGGAGGGAGAGGCCAAAGAAGAGGAAGGCAACCAAGGATGAATCAAGAACTTCCAAAGGTGAAACGGAGAATTGGGCTTTGATGGGCTTCGACTACAAGATAAGTAACTCAACTCTCTTGAATTATTTTGAAATTACTTGATGTTTTCCATGATGCATTTTCTCTTTTCTTTGGAATAATTATTTTTCTTGAAATTGTATGTTTTATGTTAATAGAATAAAATGTTAGATTTAAATAATCATATATATGTGCTTGAGAAGCAAGAATGTGTATTTTGATGATTTCCATATTAACTTTCAATGATGATGCATGGTTCTTATATGGAAGGCTTGATGATATTTTTTTTAAACCTTGTCTTTGGTTTTCAAACATGATGTATGTTTTTGACATAAGAACAAAACTTGAGCATGCTAATATAAAGTCAATCACATAAATTAAAACTAAAGAAGTTTTAGTTATCTATAAGAATCATTCAAAATTATGTTCAATGAAACCATTGCATAATGATGTAATGAAAATATTAAACATTTTGAAACCATGTTTTAGTGTCATGCATAATGATCATGCTTAATAAATTTCAAAATTATGCATATGAATCTTGTGATTTATGGATTATTGATTTTTACCATAATGAAAGTGCCTTATTAATCTTTGTTGTAATAAATCTTACACTTTCGGTTTTAAACATTATACATGTTTTTATTTGGTATAAGTGAAATAAAATCATATGAATTGAAACAACTAAAAAGAGGAAAATATTTTTTCCTTGAAAAATTATTTTTCTCTATCCTATTGATCTTGATGTTTATTATGATAAATCTATGTATACCATTTTGAATCTCTTGAAAGTAATGTTGATATTTTGATGATTTTGATGATTTAAATTTGAAATGAGTTTTATCAAAATCATGATATTGATTTCTTGGAATAACATGAGATTACCTTTGATGATCATTTTGATTCATGGATTTTTGGATTCATGACTCGGTCTTACATTTGTTTATGAGATGGTTGAAATCTTTGTACGTTTGAATTCTTCCCTTCTTTCAATTTATGCATGTTATATGTTAAAGATTTAAAACCATGTTTTGGTATCATGCATATCTAAGAAATATTGATGTGATAAATTGAATAAGTTGAAAATGAATGATGATTTTTCTCTTGAATATAACTTGTGATATTTTTTTATATAAATCATCATTTTGATTTTTTGACATTCGATACATGAGATTTTATTATAAATCAAAATTTCTCATTAATCGATCTTCTACGATTTTACTTGATATTCTCTTGAGATTAGATTTTCTAAATGAATCATGATTTTTCCTTGTGAGTTCTTGGAGTTATTACTTGATTTTTATTTTAAAACAAGATCTCTTCTTTGTATTCCTATGATTTTTCTTGATATTTTATTTAAAGAAGATATTTACTATATGAATCATATCTTTTGGTATTCAAATGATTTTATCCTTCATGACATGATTTCTTTGTATTTATGGTTTGCATGGCTTGAAATGTTTTGGTATAATGCATGCAATGATGAAATATTCATAAAGTTAAAATGATGTATGCAATATTTATGATAATGATGTACATGATGTATTTATTGCATATGATGTGTATCATGAATGCTTTAAATGATGAATGTTTGGTATCATGATCAACATGTTGATAAATGCTTAAAAATTTTAATGTTTGAGTATCATGTATGATATGCTTATTAATGATGATTGATTTATTTTTCGGCATCGTGCATGAAAAATAAGGTTATTGAAATTGTGTATGTTTTAATTTGAATATATAATGATGCACAAATAAGAATGATACTTACCTTTGTCATAATATGAAAATTGATATAAGGGTCTTCCCTTCTTTTTGACAATGACAAAGGGGGAGCAAGAATTTCTAGCGTGGACATCATGAAAAGAGGCAAACTAACTAGCTTGCACAATTCAAGATGAAAGCAAAAAATTGCACTTCTCAAAAGAGAAGATGCAAATGTAACATTTGCCAAATTGTTTGCTTGCCTCATGTAAAATATTATCTCTTGCTAGTTTGGCAATTTTTGCTAGCTTGTATATTGTGAAACTTACATATCGTAAAAATTGCTAGCTTGTAGTCTAAAGAGAAGCAAAAAGTTGCTATCTCAAAAGAAGCAAATGTGCTATCTTGCCTATCTTAAGAGGCAAAAATGCTAACTTGCACATCTAGCAAAACTTGACAAATTTGCATATTTTAAGAAGCAAGAGTTGCTTTCTTGAACATCTCAATATTGCTAGCTTGCATGATATAGAACTTGCTATCTTGAACATTACCAAAAAGTGCTATCTTGTATGCTGTAAAACATGCATATCTAAAACTTGATAGCTTGAATGTCCTAAGCATGATGCATTACTTGCTAAATTTTCTAGCTTCAAAACTGCATGATGATAAAACTTAATATTATGTTTTTCATGCAATGAGTTGAACTTATATTACAAACACAAAGAATAGTTGTACTTCTCCTTTATGTTGATGACAAAGGGGGAGAAGTATGTTGATGACATGATATGCATAAGTCTATGCATGAGTTCACAATGACGTGTTGCAAGTATTCATGATGAATATTGCAATGACTTGAATTTAGTTTGAATTCAAGGTTCTATCAATATGGCATATTGATAGGGGGAGTTTGTTTAAACTTCGGGAGTCAAGTTTAACTCCGTCATCAATTGGTTGTCATTATCAAAAAGGG
The DNA here is from genome assembly GCF_036884655.1 of Musa acuminata AAA Group. NCBI lineage: Eukaryota > Viridiplantae > Streptophyta > Magnoliopsida > Zingiberales > Musaceae > Musa > Musa acuminata. Next base: position 12,491,684 of record NC_088342.1, read on the forward strand.
GAGATTGTTGAATCTCGTATTTTGATGATGAAACCAATTGATAATTATGTTTATGTTTAACTGCATTTTGAGTGTTGCAGGTCTACTCGATCAGGATTAGACAATTAAGGCAGGAGGAATTGACGTTGCGCCGGAGGAGATCACGTTAGGATATTGGATGGCAGAAGGCTTCGAACGTCGGGCATCGGGCCAAGAGCGAAATTGCGCCAAGGATATCGGCGTTGCAGAGGTCAACCACCGATTGGGCAACAAGCCGCAAGAGAGGACGATGCGCTGAAGAATCGGATGAAGCGCCAACCAATGACGTGCCGAGCAACAGAATGTCAATTCGCTTTATAATAATTGTCTAGATCGAAATAGAGTTTTTGCTTGTGTGTGCAAGATTAACTACGATAACGACGAAGACATAAAGCAAAACAAAGTGTCGGAGTCAAGCACGAAGGATTCATTGCGAGTTCAAGAGTTTGACGGAAGTCCGAAGGTTCGTCGGGAATGCTGCCGGAACTAGCCGAGAATGAGTAGGGAGCTTGCCGAAGGATTTTTCGGAAGCTCGCCAGAAGGTTCGTTGGAAGTTCACGGAGCTCGCCGAGAAAGATCGGAGCTTGCCGAAGAAGCTCGTTGGAACTCGTCAAGATCAAATCGTGAAGACTATGAGCTTGCCGGGAGTCCGCATAATGGTTTCCGAGAGTTTATCGGAAAACCGTCGGAAGTTCGCCGGAAGCTCGCCGGAAAAAGTCTTGACTTACGGACTTTATAATAGCTTAGAAAATATCTTTAAATTCATAGTTAGCATGTTAATTAGGGTTAGGATTAGGTGTTAATCTTATAACCCAAGTAGGGGTCAATTGGGCCCGAGTTCGGACTGGTTTAGGCCAAGTTTGGAGCCCAAGCAGTGAACTGAATTGGCCTAGGCGGTGGCACCGCCTAGGCCGGGCGGTGGCACCGCCCAGCACCCGAGAGCTGGGCGGTGACACCACCTGGGCTGGGCGGTTGCACCGCCCAGCACCCGAGCACTGGGCGGTGGCACCGCCAACATCGGGAACATAAGAGAATTCAAATTTTTGGAGCCCAAATTTGAATCCTCTTGAGGCCTATAAATACCCCTCAAGTCTCAACTGAGAATACAACTTCTTGAGCAGCAAGTGATTAAGAGAAAAGTCTTAGAAGAGTCTTTGCTAGTCTTGTTTTCAATTTGCTAGTGTTCACCTCCTTCTTTCTTGCTGAAAATCTGTAAGAGAGTGAACCACTTGTAAAAGTTGTAAGAGGGGTATTTACCCTTCCCTTTCAAGAGATTGCTAGTGGAAGGTGGGAGCCTCATCGAAGAGGGGCCTCGCAAGTGGATGTAGGTCATTTGACCGAACCACTGTAAAATCGGCGTAATCTCTGGTTTGCATTTACTTATTGTCATTTATATTACTGCAAACCAGTTGCACTTTAATGCTATACTGCTTTGTCTCCGTCTTACTTATCTCTTCAAGTTAAAACGCAATCGAAATGGTTTTAAACGAAAACGTTGCTTTTATCGTACGAAGTTTCCGAAAAGTGTTTAAATCGTGAAAAGTTTATCGCACTTCACCGCTGCACTAATTCACCCCCCCCTCTTAGTGCCGCTCCGATCCTAACAGTTTCCTCTTAAACTCACTTACATTCATGATATGTGAAGTAGTGTCTAACAAAAACAAACCATTATGCAATATTCCTTTCGTGATGATCTTATCATCTGAATATATTGAACAACCATTATTCTTAAAAACTAATTTATATCTGTTAGGATCGGAGCGGCACTAAGAGGGGGGGGTGAATTAGTGCAGCGGATTAAAACTTCGATTTTAACAAAATCTTTCGTACGTTAAGAATGAAACTTGAGAAATTTAACTTGAAGGCGTATTCTTAAAGTTGCGCAGCAAGAGTAATAAGGAACTAAAGCAGTAAGAAGATTTGCAGTAATGTAAATGACAATAATAAAAAGCAAACCAGAGATTACGCCGATTTTTAGAGTGGTTCGGTCAAATGACCTACTCCACTTGCGAGGCCCCTCTTCGATGAGGCTCCCACCTTCCACTAGCAAGTCTCTTGAAATGGAAGGGTAAACACCCCTCTTACAACCTTTTACAAGCAGCTCAACCTCTTACAAATTTTCAATAAGAAAGAAGGAGGAGAACTCTCTAGCAAATTGAAAACAAGGCTTGCTAAGACTTTCTAAGACTTTTCTCTCAATCAAAATGCTTCTCAAAAGTTGTAACCTCAGCTGAGATTTGAGGGGTATTTATAGGCCTCAAGAGGATTCAAATTTTGGGCTCCAAAATTTGAATTCTCTTAGGGTTCCCGGTGCTGGCGGTTCCACCGCCCAGCCAGGCGGTGCCACCGCCCAGGGCTCGGGTGCTGGGCGGTGCCACCGCCCAGCCAGGAGGTGTCACCGCTTGGCTCTCGGGTGGTGGGCGGTGCCACCGCCCAGCTAGGCGGTGCCACCGCCTACAGTGTTTTCAGCCCGACTACAGTGTTTTCAGCCCGACTACAGTGTTTTCAGCCACTTGTTGGGCTTCAATCTTGGCTCTCTAGTTCGCTGGTTTAGCCTAAACCAACTCTGACTTTGGGCCCAGTTGGCCCCTAACCAGGATATAGGATTATCTCTTAATCCTAATCCTAATTACAAGTGGACTACATAACCAAAACACATCCTAAGCAAATTTTCAACCGCGAACGTCGAGTCTTGTTCTGGCGAGCTTTCCGACGAACTTTCTGCCGACGGGCTTCTAGCAAGCTCCCGAACTTGTGATGACTTTAATGAGTAGCCGAGCCTTCTCGGTGATCTCCGTGAACCTCCGACGATCTCTTCGGCGAACTTCCGAAAATTCCGACAGGTTCCCGATTTCTTCTCGGTTGGTTCTGGCAGCATCTCCGACGATTCTTCGGACTCTTAAACGTCCATCGAACTTGACTCCGGTATTCTCGCTTTGTGTTTTTTGGTTATCGTAGTTAATCCTGCACACACAAGCAAACACTCTACTCCGATCTAGACAATTATTATAACGCAAATTGACATTCTGTTGCCCGGCACGTCATTGGTTGGCGCTTCATCCGATTCTTCGGTGCATCGTCCTCTCTTGCAGCTTGTTGCCCAATCGGCGGTTGACCTCCGCAACCCCGATATCCTTGGCGCAATTTCGCTCTCCTTGGCCCGATGCCCGACGCCCGAAGCCTTCTGCCATCCAATATCCTGACGTGATCTCCTCCGACGCAACGTCAATTCCTCCTGCGTTAATTGTCTAATCCTGATCGAGTAGACCTGTATCACTCAAAATGTAGTCAAACATTTAAACACAATCAATTAGTTTCATCATCAAAATCCGAGATTCAACAATCTCCCCCTTTTTGATGATGACAACTAATTGATGACTAACGGAGTTAACCTTAACTCCCCGGAGTTTAACTAAACTCCCCCTATCAATATGCCATTGATAGAACACTTGGATTATCCCAAATCCAAGTAACATTCATCACATGTTATGAAAAACATTTAAACTATCATGCAAATATATAAAATATTTAATTCAATGCATGAAGTCATCAATATACTTCTCCCCCTATGTCATCAACAAAAAGGAGAAGTAGCTACTCTTATGTGTTTATTATATGGGTTCAAACCATTGCATGAAAAACATAATATTAAATTTTTATCATCATGCAATTTTGAAGATAGAAAATTTAGCAAGTAATGCATCATGCTTGGGACATTCAAGCTATCAAGTTTTAGATATACAAGTTTTACAGCATATAAGATAGCACTTTTGGTAATGTTCAAGATAGCAAGTTCTACATCATGCAAGCTAGCAATATTGAGATGTTCAAGAAAGCAACTCTTGCTTCTTGAAATATGCAAATTGTAAGCTAGCAAATTTTTGCTTCCTTTGCAATGTTTGAGCTAGCAATTTTGCTTCCGTTGCAAAGTGCAAGTTAGTATGTTTTGCATCTTGAGATAAACAAGATTGTATTTTTGGTATGCAAATTTATAATATACAAGCTATCAACTTTTGCACATAAAAAGTTAGCAAAATTTTACATCTTTTGAGATGTGCAAGATGGACTATTTTGCCTCTTTTCAAATTGTGCAAGCTAGCAAATTTGCTATCTAGCAAGTTTTGCTCCCCCTTTGTCAGTGTCAAATAGAAGGGAATAACAATACAATCATGTAATTCATTTCTCTTTACTATAATATTCAAATCATGATAAGGGTAAATAATAAAGATGAAAAATGAATGTCAAAAGACATATAACATTTTTGACAAATTTCTTCTTTTGTAGATAGAAAACATGATAGGAAACAATCTTGATTCAAAAAGAAAACTCAAGTTATAAATTATCAAGATGTCAAGTAGCATGTCATGGTTTACAAAAACAAGTTTCTTGCTAGTTAATAGCAAAAAGAATCTCAATTCATGCATATAAAATCTTATGATTCACATAGAACATCTCCTCTTTTATAAAACGAGAGAATCATGATGAAGAATCTTGATTTACATAGAGTTTCAAAATATAATTATCAATATCATGAATACTAAAAGACCATGAAAATTTTGATAAATATCCTTTTAAATAGAAAACAAACTTGATTCATTCAATAGAAAATTGTGAGAAATCAAGATCATGATTTCAATAAAATCCATTAAATTCAAATCATTTTCATAATCTATGAGATTCATAAAAATAATACAAATAGATTCATCAAAATCAATAATATAGAAAAAATAATTTTCAAGAAGAAAAATGTTCTTCTCTTTTAGTTGCTTCAATTCATGTAATTTATTTCATTCAAGCATGCCTCCCTTTTTTTTTTATGTCAAATAAAAACATGTATCATGTTTAAAACCGAAAGTGCTAGATTTATTATGACAAGGATCAATAAGGCACTTTCATTATGGTAAAAAGAAAATCGATAATCTGTAAATTACAAGATTCATTATGCATAATTTTAAAAATCTTATGCATAGAACAAAATCATCAATCATGATATCAAGACATTTATCATTTAAAGCATTCATGATTCACATCATATGCAATACATCACATATATTATCATAATAAAAGGCATAAGTATTGCATGCATCATTCCAAATTATAAATATTTCAAATCATAATGGTATTAATTTGTCAAATTGCATCCTACCATGCATGATCATAACTTTTCATTTGTATGCATCAAAATAATCTCAAGAGTATTTCATGCATGATTTTATATCACCAAAAAAGGAATATCAAGAAGAAAATAATTGGTGATGCGATAAACATTTCATGAATTTAAGGAATTACATAAAAATTTTATCATGAAGGATTAGAACATGTGAATACTAGAAGACATGATTTCTTTTTGAAAAACCTACTCATTAATAATCAAAAGAAAATCTTAGGAGATCGATTAATGAAAAATCTTGATTCATAATAAATCTTCATTTGTAAATATCACGGAATCAAGATCATGATTTTAGATAAAACTCATTCAAATTCAAATCGTCTAAATCATCAAAATCTCAACATTTCTTTCAAGAGATTCAAAATGACATAAATAATTTTATTGGTCTCTTAGGTATAAATCAATAAGATAGAGAAAAAGAAAATTTTCAATAAAAAATCTTTCCTCCTTTTGTTTCAACTTATTGATTGATTCCATGCATGCATCTCCTTTTCTTTCAAATCCATGCATCATCGTTTTAAAACAAAAAAAAATCAAAGATCATCAAGATAAAAAAGTGCAACACATAATTCAAAAAAAAATGATTTCAACTCATTACTTCAAGTCAAATCAATATCATGATTTTGATATAACTCATTTGTAATTCAAATCATCAAACCAAAATCATTTTCAAGGGATTCATATAAATCAACAAGATAGAGAAAAATAATTTTCAAGAACAATGCTTTTCTCTTTTTAGTTATTTAAATTCATGTCATTTATGCTAGATAAAAATGTGCATCAACATTTAGGATCGAAAAATGAATTTTGTCATAAAAACCATCAAGACCAAAAAATCATCATGTATAACTTTACAATCTCATGCATAAAATCATCAAATCATAGCATCAAAACTTTCAATAGTTTCATTACAACATCAAGTAAGGTTTTATTGAACATAATTTTGAATGATTCTTATAGATATTTAAAATTTCTTTAGTTTTACTTTATATGATTGACTTTATATTAGCATGCTTCAAATTTTTGTTCTTATGTCAAAACTATACATCATGTTTGAAAACCAAAGATAAGGTTCATAAAAAAAATCATAAAACCTTCCATTCAAAAGTCATGCATCGACATTGAAAATCAATATGGAAATCGTCAAAGTACAAATTCTTGCTTCTCAAGCACATATATAAGATTAATCTTACTAGGTGTATAAGCATTATATTTATATCTAACATTTTATTGCATTAACATAACACAAGCAATTTTCAAGAAAATTAATCCTAAACTAAATTAAAAATAACTCAAGAAAGTATTATGTAATTTCGAAATGAATTAGTGGGATTTTGATTACCTCATTGTTGAAAGAGGGTGAGGCATAGTTTGCCACCTCGCCTTTCTTGATTTTCTCCTCGTCTTCGGAAGAGCTCAATTCATCCCAACTTTTGTTCTTCTTGCGTTCAAAGCAAGTAATTCCATTCTTTTTGCTTTTTAATTTTTGTTTCATTTGTAGTTTAAGTTCACCATCACTTGAGCTTATGCTCGAGTGGTATTCATGTGTTCTATGTCCCAAATCCTTCCTATCATTTGGAAGGTTGTTCTCGAGTTTCTTTTTTGCCACATTGTTCATTTCATAGGTCATTAGAGACCCAATAAGTTCTTCGAGAGGGAATGTTTTAAGGTCCTTGGCCTCTTGAATGGCCGTAACTTTTGGATCCCAACTTTTTGGAAGGGATTTTAAGATTTTAGTGACTAGTTCAAAATTAGAAAAACTTTTACCAAGAGCTTTGAGTCCATTGATGACATCCGTGAACCGGGTGTACATGTCTCCGATGGACTCACTTGGTTTCATCCGGAAAAGTTCATAAGAATGCACAAGGATGTTGATTTTGGACTCTTTCACTCGGCTAGTGCCTTCATGAGTGACCTCAAGAGTTCTCCAAATATCAAAAGCCGAATCACACATTGAAACACGATTAAATTCATTTTTGTCTAGTGCACAAAACAAGGCATTCATAGCCTTTGCATTTAAAGCAAAAACCTTCTTCTCCGATTCATTCCATTCGCTCATCGGAAGAGAAGATTTTTGAAATCCATTCTCGACAATAGACCAAAGCTCAAAGTCCATAGAAATGAGGAAGATTCTCATGCGAGTCTTCCAATATGTGTAATCCGACCCATTAAACAAAGGTGGTCGTGCAATAGAATGGCCCTCTTGCATGCCGGAATAAGCCATCTCTCTTGGGTATTAAACCAAATATGAGAGATAACCTTGCTCTGATACCACTTGTTAGGATCGGAGCGGCACTAAGAGGGGGGGGTGAATTAGTGCAGCGGATTAAAACTTCGATTTTAACAAAATCTTTCGTACGTTAAGAATGAAACTTGAGAAATTTAACTTGAAGGCGTATTCTTAAAGTTGCGCAGCAAGAGTAATAAGGAACTAAAGCAGTAAGAAGATTTGCAGTAATGTAAATGACAATAATAAAAAGCAAACCAGAGATTACGCCGATTTTTAGAGTGGTTCGGTCAAATGACCTACTCCACTTGCGAGGCCCCTCTTCGATGAGGCTCCCACCTTCCACTAGCAAGTCTCTTGAAATGGAAGGGTAAACACCCCTCTTACAACCTTTTACAAGCAGCTCAACCTCTTACAAATTTTCAATAAGAAAGAAGGAGGAGAACTCTCTAGCAAATTGAAAACAAGGCTTGCTAAGACTTTCTAAGACTTTTCTCTCAATCAAAATGCTTCTCAAAAGTTGTAACCTCAGCTGAGATTTGAGGGGTATTTATAGGCCTCAAGAGGATTCAAATTTTGGGCTCCAAAATTTGAATTCTCTTAGGGTTCCCGGTGCTGGCGGTTCCACCGCCCAGCCAGGCGGTGCCACCGCCCAGGGCTCGGGTGCTGGGCGGTGCCACCGCCCAGCCAGGAGGTGTCACCGCTTGGCTCTCGGGTGGTGGGCGGTGCCACCGCCCAGCTAGGCGGTGCCACCGCCTACAGTGTTTTCAGCCCGACTACAGTGTTTTCAGCCCGACTACAGTGTTTTCAGCCACTTGTTGGGCTTCAATCTTGGCTCTCTAGTTCGCTGGTTTAGCCTAAACCAACTCTGACTTTGGGCCCAGTTGGCCCCTAACCAGGATATAGGATTATCTCTTAATCCTAATCCTAATTACAAGTGGACTACATAACCAAAACACATCCTAAGCAAATTTTCAACCGCGAACGTCGAGTCTTGTTCTGGCGAGCTTTCCGACGAACTTTCTGCCGACGGGCTTCTAGCAAGCTCCCGAACTTGTGATGACTTTAATGAGTAGCCGAGCCTTCTCGGTGATCTCCGTGAACCTCCGACGATCTCTTCGGCGAACTTCCGAAAATTCCGACAGGTTCCCGATTTCTTCTCGGTTGGTTCTGGCAGCATCTCCGACGATTCTTCGGACTCTTAAACGTCCATCGAACTTGACTCCGGTATTCTCGCTTTGTGTTTTTTGGTTATCGTAGTTAATCCTGCACACACAAGCAAACACTCTACTCCGATCTAGACAATTATTATAACGCAAATTGACATTCTGTTGCCCGGCACGTCATTGGTTGGCGCTTCATCCGATTCTTCGGTGCATCGTCCTCTCTTGCAGCTTGTTGCCCAATCGGCGGTTGACCTCCGCAACCCCGATATCCTTGGCGCAATTTCGCTCTCCTTGGCCCGATGCCCGACGCCCGAAGCCTTCTGCCATCCAATATCCTGACGTGATCTCCTCCGACGCAACGTCAATTCCTCCTGCGTTAATTGTCTAATCCTGATCGAGTAGACCTGTATCACTCAAAATGTAGTCAAACATTTAAACACAATCAATTAGTTTCATCATCAAAATCCGAGATTCAACAATATCCACTAACTATCAAATATGAAATGAAAATAATATTTTTGATAATAGAGAAAATTAAATATTATGCATCAAATGCAATAATAGCTATACTAGGCAGATGTAGGGTGACCTCGCCAATAGTCACTATAACAACTTTTGCTTCATTGCCTATCTTGAGGTTCATCTCATCTCTCGCCAATCTCTTAGGTCTTGCTAAAACATACAATGAATTACAGATGTGATAACTACTACTTGTATCTAATACCCATGTGTTATCATAAGATTTTGATAAATTGAGACTAATCATGAATTTACCTAAAGCTTTTCCAAGCTTCTATTTTACCCTCTCTGCAAGGTATTCTTTGCAGTTCTTCTTCTAGTGCCCATCTTTACCATAGTGGAAACACTAGCCTTTGTCTTTTATCGGGTCTTTCTTAGCAACTTTTACTTTACCCAGTCTGCCCTTGCCCTTGCCCTTCTTAAGGGACTTTTTTGCCTTCCTTTTTTTTTTATCTCACTAGCATAGAAAACGGGCTTCTCTTTCTTGATGGTGCTCGTTGCCTCCCTTAACATATTGAGGAGCTCAAGGAGAGTCACTTCAAGTTTGTTCATATAAAAATTTATTATGAAGTGAGAAAATGAATCTAGTAGGGACTGAAGCATAAGGTCCACACATAGGTCATCCTCTAGGACCATTCCTAGACCCATGAGTTTCTCTATCCACATAATCATCTTTAGGACATGGTTTTGAACTGGTGTCTCCTCAGTCATCCTAGCATGGAAGAGACTATTGGATCTCTTATATCACTAAGTCCTTCCATATTCCTCAAATAATTTATAGAGATGCAGGAGAATGGATTTGGCATCCATCTTTTTATGTTCTCTATAACTCAGGAGTCATGGAGTCGAACATGTAATACTGAGCAAGAGAGGAGTCATCTATGTATTTCACCTAGCGATCAATCTCATCTTCGCTTTCCCCTTCCTCCGGCGTAAGCATCACTATATTAAGAACGTATGTGATTTTCTCCGTAATGAAAACAATTCTTAGGTTACAGAGTCAATACATATAATTTGGACCAATGAGGTGGTTGACATCAAGTATGTTACGTAAGAGATTCGAAAGCAATATTTTTCTAAAAATAAAGATATAGTAGAAATAAATAACATGCAGATTTTAAAAAAATAATAATTAAGATAAGAACTTCTATCTTAATCTGCTCTGATTATTTTCTCATGAAACACAACTCCTATATGAATCGGAGACCCCCCGATAGATCTCTAGTGGGGATCGAGATCCAATCGGCATTTTAAGGTAACATCAAGGAACACGACCAATCATGCTAAGCCCGTAAAGGTAGGCAACTCTTTCCAATCATAACTCTTTATGATTCCCGTCTTGTTCGGCCTCCGAACCACCATGGCCCAAAGGACTCGACCAACCATAAGATTCGATTAAGTCATCACCATCGTTACAAGATGAGTCTGATTCAATGATATATCCTAGATGGACTCCACCATGCATACCATGTCCTTATGTCACTAGTGACATCTCTATGTCATAGGCAAGATATTGAATCATGATATAGGTGAGCCTCGAGGGACTCGACCAACTCAACCTATATCAGGAATTAATTCCTACCTAATGATGGAAGGCCATATGGGTCAATCTAATTACCTCACATTTACCGACTTAATATTATCGAGAGAGAAGATTTTGACTTTGTCTCCGATGAAGTGTCACATGTGTTAGGATCAAGATTGCACAAAGAGGGGGGGGGGGGTGAATTAGTTCAGCGGATAAAATTGTCAGTTTTGAAAAATCTTTTCGTACATTGAAAACTAAACTCGGAAATGCTTAACTTTGAAGGTGAAGTAAGAGCATAAAGATAGCTTGAAGTAAAGATAAATTACACAAATGTAAATGCAAACCAAATTTTAGAGTGGTTCGGTCAACGTGACCTACATCCACTTTCGGCTTCCTCCTCCGACGATATCACCGGCGTCCACTAGAGGCCTTCCTTCAATAGGCGAAGGCCAATCACCTTTTACACCCCTCTTCTTCTTTTACCGGGTTTAGGAGATAACCCTTACAAGCACTCACTCTCCTCTCTAAACAGAAATCTAAGTTTAAGCTAGAGGAGAGAATGCACTTATGATCGCAGTAGTGTTTTCTCTCTTTTAATCTCTCTGTGCTTGTCTATTTTACCCAGGGATGAGAGGGGTATTTATAGGCTTCAAGTTGATTCAAACTTGGAGCCTAAAACTTTCCCTCCCCGGGTTCCCCGGGCACGAGCGGTACTACCACCAACGCTGGGCGGTACCACCGCCCAGTGTCAGTTTGACGCTGACACTACCCTAGGGGGTATCACTGCCCAGGTCTAGCGGTACCACCACCTGGGGTGCAGTGCTAGGCGGTACCACCGCCTGACATAGCCTCGAAAACTATGCCACGACGGTAAGACTTCTTGGGGCATTGTTTGGGCTTCTTATTGAGCCCAACACAGTTCTTACATGGGCCTAGCTAGCCCCTAATTGGGTTGGTCCAAATCCAAATCTAAACCCAATTACGTGATAACTACGAAATCTAAGACATAATCTGAGCTAAACAAGTCCGTAAGTCTATTCTTCCGACGAGCTTCCGGCCATCTTCCAGCGAACTTCCAACAATCTCTTGGCAATGTTTTGACGGACTCCTGGCAAGCTCCTGGACTTCACGATGATCTTCTTGGCAAGTTCCGATGAGCTTCTCTAGCAAGCTCTGAGGCTTCTTGGCTAGTTCCTCTAGAACTTTCGACGAGCTCTCGAACTCCCAACATGATCACGTCCTTGACTTCGGGACTTCATTTTACTTCATTCCTTACTATCGTAGTTAATCCTGCATATATAAAACATACTTTAATCTAAACAATTAATACTAAGCATTAATCAAGTTGTTTGGCATGTCATTGGTCTCTCAACGCTTTGTCCGATTCTTCGATGCATCGTCCTCTCTTGTGACCTATTGTCTAATCGGCCAGTTGACTCCACAAATCCAATATCCTTGGCGCAATATCTGCTCTTCTTGGCCCGATGCCCGAATCCACGACCCAAAACCTTCTATCGATACGTCGACCGATCCACTAGTCCGACGTTCAATCTTCTGACATATTCTCCTCCGGCACAACTTGATTTTTCCTGCTTTAATTGTCTCATTCTGATCGAAGCATCCTACGTCACTCAAAACACAGATTAAAACATAAACAATTATCAATTGGTTTCATCATCAAAATATGAGATTCAACAATCTCCCCTTTTTTTATGATGGCAACCAATTGATGACGGAGTTAACCTTAACTCTCGGAGTTTAAACAAACTCCCCCTATCAATATGTCATATTGATAGAAACTCTTGGATTCAAAAATCTAAGCAACATGTTACCATAAACTTATGCATAACATGTCATCATACTTCTCCCACTTTGTCATCAACAAAAAGGAGAAATCCAATTCTCATGTGTTTGGAATACAAGTTCAATTTATTGCATGAAAAATATAGTATCAAGTTTTATCATCATGCAATTTGTTAGCTAGAAAATTTAGCAAGTGTTACATCATGCTTAGAACATTCAAGCTATCAAGTTGTAGATATGTAAGGTAGTAAGATAGCAAGTTTATAACATACAAGCTAGCAAATTTAAAGATGTGCAAGTTGGCATATTTGCTTTTCTTTGCGATGTGCAAGATAGCATATTTTTGCATCTTCTTGAGATTTCAAGCTAGCAATTCTTGGTGATGTTCAAGATGGCAATTTCTTCTCTTTTGAGAAGTGCAATTATTTTTGCTTCTTTTGCAAAAACGCAAGCTAACAAAATGTTACATTATGGAAGCCAACAATTTGAGATGTTCAAGAGGCAAGTTCTTTCTTCTCTTTTGAGAAATGTAATTTTTGCTTTCTTCTTGAATTGTGTGAGCTAGCATCTTTTATCTCCCCCTTTGTCATTGTCAAAAAGAATGGAAGACCTTTTATATCAATTTTCAGATTATGACAAAGGTAATTAATTATTATTATTTCAAAATTCCATAATTGAGATAAACCTTGAATTCAAATTAAAACAATTTTAATCATGATTCACATCATATGCAATACATCACATACATCATAATAAAAAGCATAAGAATTGCATACATCATTCCAAATCATAAATATTTCACATCATGATGGTATCAATTTTGTCAAATTATATCCTACCATGTATGATCAAAACTTATCCCCATTTTATCATCGTAAACAAGAAAGAAGAAGGGAAGAACATAATGGTGTAAATTATTTCAATCATTTCAAAACATTCATGTCATAAATACAAAGAAATCATGTCATCAAAGATAAGACCACTTGAATTACAAATGATGATTTATTTCAACAAATCTCCTTAATTTTTATAAATGTAAGAAAGAAATATAGGAGATCAAATATTATAGTATCTTGATTCTTGCATAAGAAATCTTAAAGTCATAAATTTTGAAAATTCAAGATAAGTTTTATTCAAATTCAAATCGTCAAAGCAAAATCATTTTCAAGAGATTCATAAATAATGAACATAAATTGTAAATATCAACAGACATATTATGATTCTTTTTTAATAACTCAAATAGTGAAAAGAAAGAATCATGGTAAACAGTCTTGATTTATAAAAAGAATTTTCAAGTTATAATTCTAAGAAATTAAAATAAAAATCATGATTAGATGAAACTCATTCAAATCATCAAAATCAATTTCATGGTTCACAAAATTCATAAATAAATTCATGATTTTAAATCTAATAATATATTTTCCTTTTTATGTGATACATTTTAAGTGATTGATTTCATATAAGCATGCTCAAGTTTTTTGTATGAAACCCATACATCATAGTTTAAAATCGAAAGAGCAAATATCATCATGAAAATCATCAAGATAAAATAATCATAAAAATCATCATATATAACTTTGAAATCTTATGCATAAAATCATCAATCATGGAATCAAAACATTTAATATTTTCATTACATCATTATGCATTATTTCAAATCAAACATGATTTCATTTAATCAAAATCAAGAAATAATATGGAAATCAACATGATACACACATTTATTTTCAAAACATTCATCATAAGTCATACAAGCTAAAGAAACCATTAAACATAAAGCATATTCATCAATCATGGTTTCATTAGGCATAAGACATTTTCAAACAAAATCATTTTATTATTAAACATGAAATTTTAATTATCATTTTTTAAATTACTAGCATGATCCTAATTTTTTACATCTTCATTACATTTTTAAACAAGCAATTTAAAAAAAAATAATTCTAAATTAAATTAAAAATGCATCATGAAAAGCATCATTAATTTCGAAGTAAGCTAAGAGCATTTTGATTACCTCATCGTCGAAAGTCGTTAAGGTGTAGTTTGCCACCTCGCCTTTGTTGATTTTCTCCTTGTCTTTGGAGGAGCTCGATTCATACCAATTTTTGTTTTTCTTTTTACGTTCAAAGCAAATAGTTGCGTTCTTTTTGTTCTTAAATTTTTGTTTCATTAACTTTTTAAATTTTTTAGTGAGTTCAAGTTCACCATCACTTGAGTTTATGCTCGAGTGGTCTTCAATTGTTCTATGTCTCAAATCCTTCGTGTTCTTTGGAATATGTCTCTCAAGTTCTTTACGTGCATTGCACGTCATTTTATAGGTCATCAAGGACCCTATTAGTTCTTCGATTGGAAATTGGTTCAAGTTTTTCAATTCTTGAATAGCAGTTATTTTTGAATCCTAACTCTTATCAAGAGAACGCAAAATTTTATTTACAAGTTCAAAATCCGAAAAATATTTACCAAGAGCATTTAAACCATTGACGACATTTGTAAAACGGGTGTACGTGTCAACAATGGTTTCACTCGGCTTCATTCAAAAAAGCTCAAAATCATATATTAAAAAATTAATTTTTGAATCTTTAACTTTGCTAGTTCCTTCATGTGTGATTTCAAGAGTGCACCAAATATTGAAAGTCGTTTCGCATATAGAAACCCGATTAAACTCGTTTTTGTCTAAGGCGCAAAATAAGGCATTCATAGCCTTTGCATTCAGATAAAAAGCCTTCTTCTCTAAATCATTCCAATCTTTCATTGGAAGAGAAGACCTTTTAAAACTGTTTTTGACCAAATTGCATAAATTTAAATCAATAGAAAGCAAGTAAACTCTCATTCGAGTTTTCCAATAAGTGTAGTCTGTCCCATTGAAAAAGGAAGGACGAATGAGAGAGTGACCCTCTTGAAAGCCGAAAAGAGCTATTTCTCTTGGGTGTTAAACCAACTGAGAAATCATGAGGCTCCAATACCAATTGTTAGGATCAAGAGCGCACTAAGAGGGGGGGGTGAATTATTGCAGCGGATAAAAATATCGGTTTCAGAAAATATTTTCGTACGTTGAAAACCAAACTCGGAAATGGTTAACTTTGAAGGCAAAGTAAGAGCGTAAAGATAGCTTGAAGTAAAGATAAATTGCACAAATGTAAATGCAAACCAAATTTTAGAGTGGTTTGGTCAACGTGACCTACATCCACTTTCGGCGTTCTCCTCGGACGAGATCACCAGTGTCCACTAGAGGCCTTCCTTAAATAGGCGAAGTCCAATCACCTTTTGCACCCCTCTTCTCCTTTTACCGGGTTTAGGAGATAACCCTTACAAGCACTCACTCTCCTCTCTAAATAGAAATCTAAGTTTAAGCTAGAGGAGAGAATGCACTTATGATCGCAATAGTGTTTTCTCTCTTTTAATCTCTCTGTGCTTGTCTACTTTACCCAGGGATGAGAGGGGTATTTATAGTCTTCAAGTTGATTCAAACTTAGAGCCTAAAACTTTCCCTTCCTAGGTTCCCCGGGCACGGGCGGTACTACCGCCTGCGCTGGGCGGTACCATCACCTAGTGTCAGTTTGACGCTGACACTGCCCTGGGGGGTATCACTGCCCAGGTCTAGTGGTACCACCACTTGGGGTGCAGTGCTAGGTGGTACCATCACCTAGACTGTGGTACCACTAACTGGCACCCAGCCAGGGGCAATACAATCGCCCAGACTAGCGTTACCACCACTTGACACAGCCTCGAAGACTGTGCCACGACAGTGAGACTTCTTGGGGCACTATTTGGGCTTCTTATTAGGCCCAACATAGTTCTTACATGGGCCTAGCTAGCCCCTAATTGGGTTGGCCTAAATCCAAACCCAATTACGTGCTAACTATAAAATCTAAGATATAATCTAAGATAAACAACTCTATAAGTCTATTCTTCCGGCGATCTTCCGACGAACTTCCGACGATCTCTCGGCAATGTTCCGGCGGACTCCCGGAAAGCTCTTAGACTTCATGACGATCTTCTTGGCGAGTTCCAATGAGCTTCTCTGACAAGCTCCGAGACTTCTTGGTTGGTTCCTCTAGAAATTTCGACGAGAGTATGGACTTCCGACGAGCGTCCGAACTTCCGACGAGCTCTCGAACTCTTAACATAATCGCGTTCTTGACTCCGGGACATCATTTTGCTTCATGCCTTACTATCGTAGTTAATCCTGCACATGTAAAACACACTTCGATCTAGACAATTAATACTAAGCATTAATCAAGTTGTCCAGCATGTCATTGGTCCCTCGACGCTTCGCCCGATTCTTCGGCGCATCGTCCTCTCTTGCGACTTATTGCCCAATCGGCCAGTTGACTTCGCAACTCCGATATCCTTGGCACAATATCCACTCTTCTTGGCCCGATGCCTGAATCCATGACCCAAAACCTTCTGTTAATACGTCGACTGATCCACCGGTCCAACGTCCAATCTTCTGACATTCTCCTCCGGCACAACTTGATTTTTCCTGCTTTAATTGTCTCATTCTGATCGAAGCATCATGCCTCACTCAAAACGTAGATTAAAATATAAATAATTATCAATTGGTTTCATCATTAAAATACAATATTCAACAACATGTTAGGATCGAATCGGCACTAAGAGGGGAGGGTGAATTAGTGCTTACGATAAAAACATCGATTTTGAAAATCTTTGAATAATAAAAACTGGTATCATAAAGATGTTAACTTGAAACACATTCATAAGCAAGTAAATGAAAGTGAGAAATCATTTTGCAATTAAATTGAAAAGCTTAAGCTAAATGCAAATCAGATTTTTATAATGGTTCGGTCATTGTGACCTACATCCACTCTCGATTCCTCTTCCATCGAGGCCACCGACATACACTAATGATCTTTTTTCAATGGACACAGATCAATTACCCTTATAACTCTATTTTCTTTTTGATAGGTTCAGGAGATAACCTTTACACCCCCACTACCTCCTCTCTTAAACTTCACCAACACTTAGAGCTTGAGAGGAGTTCTCACAAGATTACAATAGTGTTTTTCTTTCTTTTTGTTCGTAGTTCTTATGTGTTCTGAGTAGGTATAGGAGGGGTATTTATAAGCCTCAAATAGATTCAAACTTGGAGCCTAAAAGTATCTCATCCCCGATTTTTAGGTACTAGTGGTACCACCGCTTGTGCTAGGCGGTACCACCACCCAGTCTAGCGGTACCATCGCCTAACACAGTCTGGGAGATTATGTCTAGGTAGTACCATTGCCTAGGCTAGCGGTACCACCGCTTGACATAGTCTTGGATACTATGACTCAGTGACACCACCTGACCCAACTTTTGGGTCTGAATGGCCTTTTCTTTTGGCCCAAAATAGCCCCAATTCGGGCCTAGTTGGCCCCTATTTAAGTTGGCCTAATTACGTTATAAACCAACCTAATTATAACTAAAACTACTTTGATCTAGATAAATTATTACAAGAAAGAATACTAAGTTGTCCGGCATGTCATTAGTTCATCCAGCGCTTCGTTTGACCCTTCGGCGCATCGTCCTCTCCTTTGGCGTATTGCCTAATCGGCATGTCGCCTTCTCGCAACATCTGATCTCCTTGGCGCAATGTTCGATCTTCTTGGCTCAATACCTGAATTCACAGCACGAAGCCTTCTGCTGACACGTTGATTGACCCTCTAGCCCGACATTCAATCTTCTAACATGTTCAACTCCGATCCAACATCCGATTCCTCCTACTTTAATTAATTTACCTCTCTTAATCGAAGCTAGTCCTGCGTCACTCAAAACGCAAATTAGATCATAATATTATCAATTGATTTTATTATCAAAATTTGAGATTTAACAATCTTCCTATTTTTTATGATGACAACGATAACAGAGTTTGTTTAACTAATCTCCCCCTATCAATATGTCATATTGATAGAACCTTGAATTCAAATTGAATTCAAGTTAAAGCAAATTTAATCATGAATATATGCAATACATTATTGCATATCATTGCATTGCATGTATCATTATCATAAATATTGCATGCATCATCATGAATATTTCAAATCATCATAGTATCAAAATATCAACGTATATTACATCCTACCTTATATGATCATCATAACTTCTAATTGTATGTATCATCATAATACCATGAGTATTTCATGCATCATTTCATATCATCATAACTTCTCCCCTTTTGTCATCAACAAAAAGGAGAATAGTGCAAATAGCATGTTTTTGACACATAATTTCAAATCATTACATATATCATTGCATAATTTCAAGTTTTGAAATATCATATATCATCACATAATATCATATATCATCATGCAAGCCAGCAAGTTTTTTTATATGAAATTAGCAAAATTTTTGCATTTTTTAAGATATGCAAGATAGCATGTTTTCTCTTCTTTTCAATGTTCAAGCTAGCCAGTTTTGGAAAATGAATATAAGATAGTAAATAGCAAGTTTTACATCATGTAGGCTATCAAATTTTACATCATTTTCACATATGAAAGTTAGCAAAATTTTACATCTTTTGAGATGTGCAAGATAGCCTATTTTTGCATCTTAAAATATGTAAGTTAGCAAACATTGCTTCTCTTGAGATTTGCAAGATAGCATTTTTTATTTCTCCTTTGAGATGAGAAAGCTGGCAAGTTTTGCTCCCCTTTTGTCATTATCAAATAGAAGGGAAGAATATAATACTATAATTCTTTTGTCTTTACATCAATTTTCAAATTATGATAAAGATAAATAACAAGGATATATTTATATCAATGTTTCAATCATCAAAAATAAAAGATCAAGTCACGAATACCAAAATATGATATATCAGTTTTGACTTTTTTTTTTGTAGATAGAAGGAATGATAGGAAACGATCTTGATTTAAAAAGAATACTCAAGTCATAAAAATCAAGAAATCAATATCATGATCTGAAACATGTATAAGAAGAGTTTATGCATTTGGGAGATTTAAGTTTATTATTCATTCAAGCTAACAATTTTCTTCTTCTTTTACAACAATGATTCAATCATATCATGAGATAAATAAATCATAAATACAAAAAATTGTACATAATAAACTTCAAATTATAAACATCAAGAAGTCTAGTGATGTTTCATGGTTAATTTGAATGCATCCCCCATTTTTAGTAAATACTATGAAGAATCGTAGGAGGACAATTTATGAAAAATCTTGATTCATATAACATAAATTTCAATTCATAAGTATTAAGTGAAAAAATAAAGATTTATTTAGATAAGTCTCCTCTTTAGTAAAAAGGGAGAATTATACGAGAACAAATATGATATTTTAATTCACCCAAAAGAAATCTCAAGTATCAAATATTAAGAAATCAAGAATTTAACATGCATAAGAAATATCAAGTCATCAAGTGAAGAAATCATGATTCATGTGATAAAAAGATTGTCGATTCATGCATTTGAGTAAATATTTTTTTGAACTATCATTACTTCAACTCATCATACATAATTTTAAAATGCAAAACCATCAAGCATTATACAAACATTTATTTTCAAAACATTCATCATTATTTTTAACTCATTCAATTTGTCAAGTCATCAAAATCACTTTCGAGAGATTCAAAATGACATAAATAGATTTATTAATCTCTTAGGATCTCTTGTTGAAAAATTTAATAAGTTTTTTGGGGATAGAGTCATTTTCAAGAAAAATAATGCATTCCTCTATGTGATTGATTTTATACAAGCATGCCATTGTTTTCTAAGCCAAAATCATGCATTATCGTTAAAACTCGAAAAACAAGATTTATCACGAGAGTCATCAAGATCAAAAGTATAACACATAATTCCAAAGCATAAGATTGTAAATCATCATTACTTCAAATCCTCATGCATAATTAAATCATTAAGCATGATACCAAAACTTTTAATATTTTCATTATGTGTTACATCATTATGCATCATCAAGCATGATTTCATTGAACATAAGGTATTTTCAATCAAAATCATTTTGTTTATTATAGTAATACATTTTTCTTTTTAAGTGCATCTAACTTTTCATGCTTAGTGCTAGGAGTTAATATATAATTGTCATGCTCAAATTTTAATTATTATTATTTCTAAAATCACTATAAAGAGAAGCCTGATTTTTTTATATTTTTTTATTTTTTAGTAACTAATTTTAAAAAAATAACTCATTAAAAGCATCAAGTAATTTTAAAATAAGATAAAGGAAATTTGATTGAGTTGTTCACCTCATTGTCGAGAGTCATCAAAGTAAAGTTCACCACTTTATCTTCATCGGTTTGCTCCTCGTCTTCGGATGCACTTATTTCGTCCCAAGCCACCTTGAATATTTTTTTCTTCTTTGGCAGCTTCTTAAGTTTATTTTTATTTTTTGATTCTTGTTTAATGAACTTTTAAAACTTTGTTGTTAGGAGTTCAAGGTCATCATCACTTGAGCTTTCACTTGAGTGATCTTCTTTTGTTCTAAGTGTCAAGTCATTTCTATTCTTTGGAAGGTTGTTCTTATGTTCATCAAGTTCATCATGTGCCTTGCACATCATTTCATAGGTCATCAAAGACCCAATAAGTTCTTCAATCGGAAAATGGTTCAAGTTCTTTGATTCTTGTATTGTCATTACTTTCAAATCCCAATTTTTAGAAAAATATTGTAAAACTTTATTAACAAGTTCAAAATTCGAAAAACATTTGCCAAGAGCTTTTAAACTATTGACGACAACCGTAAAACGAGTATACATGTCAACAATAGTTTCGCTTGACTTCATTAGAAACACCTCAAAATTATGCATCAAAAGATTAATTTTTGAATCTTTAACTCTACTAGTGTCTTCATGTGTGATTTCAAGAGTACGCCAAATGTCATACGCAGTTTCACAAATAGAAACACGATTAAATTCATTTTTGTCTAAAGCGCAAAACCAAACGTTCATCGCTTTAGCATTCAAAGAAAACAAAATTTTTTCAAAGTCATTCCATTCATTCATAGGTTTATAGGAGGTTTGAAAACCAAGTTCAACGATATTCTAGAATTTAAAGTTCAAATAAAGTAAGAAAACTCTTATCTGAGTTTTTCAATATGTGTAGTTCATCCTATTGAACATAGGAGGACAAATGATAGAGTACTTTCTTAAAAGCCAAAAAGAGTCATTTCTCTTGAGTGTTAAACCAAACGAGAAAAAATATGGCTCTGATACTAACTGTTAGGATCGAGTCGGCACTAGAGGGGGGGGGTGGGGTGAATTAGTGCTTATGATAAAAATGTTAGTTTTGAAAATCTTCGAACATTGAAAACTCGTATCCTAAAGATGTTAACTTGAAACACATTCATAAGCAAGTAAATGAAAGTAAAAAATCAGTTTACAATTAAAATGAAAAGCTTAAAGTAAATGCAAACTAGATTTTTATAGTGGTTCGGTCGTCGTGACCTACATCCACTCTTGATTCCTCTCCGTCAAGGCCACCGACATCCACTAATGATCTTCTTTCAATGGGCAAAGATCAACTACCCTTACAACTCGATTCTCCTTTTGATAGGTCAAGGAGAGAACATTTACATCCCCACTACCTCCTCTCTTAAACTTCACTAACACTTAGAGCTTGAGAGGACTTCTCACAAGATTACAATAGTGTTTTTCTTTCTTTTTGCTCCAAGTTCTTGTATGTTTTGCGCAGGGATGTGATGGGTATTTATAAGTCTCAAATTGATTCAAATTTGGAGCCTAAAAGTGTCTCATCCTCGGTGTTCGGGGTACTGGCGGTACCACCGCCTGTGTTAGGCAGTACCTTCACCTGCAACACTGACACTAGGCGGTACCACCGCCCAGTCTTCGGTACCATCGCCTAACATAGTCTAGGAGACTATGTCTGGGTGATACCACCGCCTAACACTAGGCGATACCACCGCCCAATCTGGCGGTACTACCACCGGACATAGTCTTAGAGACTGTGTCTCGGTGACTGAGCCATTAGTGATGCCACCACCTGACCCAACTTTTGGGTCACTGAATAGGCTTTTCTTTTGGCCCAAAACAGTCCCAATTCGAGCCCAGTTGGTCCCTAATTGAGTTAACATAATTACGTTCTAAACCAACCTAATTACAACTAAAACTACTTTGATCTAGATAAATTATTACAAGCAAGAATACTAAGTTATTCAGCATATTATTGGTTCATCTGACGCTTCATTCGACCCTTCGGCGCATCGTCCTCTTCTTTGATGTATTGCCCAATCGACATATTGCCTTCTCACAACATCCTATCTCCCTAACGCAATGTCCGATCTTCTTGGCCTAATGCCCGAATTCACGGCATGAAGCCTTCTGCCACCATGTCAACCGATCCTCCGGCCCAACATCCAATCTTCTGACATGTTTAACTCTCGCCCAACATCTGATTCCTACTGTTTTAATCAATTTGCCTCTCCTGTTCGATGCGAGTCCTGTATCACTCAAAACACAGATTAGATCATAACATTATCAATTGGTTTCATCATCAAAATCCGAGATTCAACATCACACACATATATATTTAATATATATCTACATCGCATGCAAATATATATAGATATCTAGTAGGTGTATTATTAATCACACATCATATAAGCAATCACACCAAATGATCATGGACCACATCCTAATGTGATCAAGTTCGAGCCAGTAGACCTAATCACTCACATCAAGATCTATGTGTGCAGCGGCATATCTCTATGCCCTGTGATCATCTATTTCATCCTCACAAGTTCTATCGGCATCTCGATGCATCTCCATATGTCGCAATCGTCCGACTCGACCTCGTGGGTTTCTCTATCGCCTTCATGCTCCTGTTGCACCTCCTCATATAATTATAATTTAATCATAGGCACGCAGGCCCAACAATAAACGAGAGAAAAAAAAGATAATAATAATAATAATCATATCACATGTATACACATCACACGGTCCATGATCATCCATCCATATCACACATTATATGTATGACTACTAGATAATAATAATGATAATTAATTAAACTATTCAATTAATTATTTTGTAGCCCTTTGGGGTACCCTACCCTAGGGTGCCCCATGCGACCAGGAAACCCTGGTCGTAGGACTACCTTGGGTGGCCAGGGATCCTTAGCCCCCAAGGTTGCCTCTGTAGTTAGGAAACCCTAGCCGACACCTTGCCTCATGCGACCAGGAATCCTGGTCGCCAAGGGCTCTTGGGCAGCTAGGAAACCCTAGTCGCCTAAGGTGCCTCTTGCAGTTAGGAAACCTAGCTGCAAGGGCTGCAACCCCCATGGCTGAGAGCCTTGTTGCTACTCTCAGCCTTGCAGCTTTTGGCCAGGCTAAGAGCAGCAAAGTAAAGCTCTCAACCAAGGCTGCAAGTAGCCTTTGACCAATCTAGAAGGGCAGTAACAATTACTGTTCTTTCTTCCCCTTTTGTGTCAACAAATTTGACATCAAAAGCCTTCTCTAAAACATCTCATAACAGTAAGAAAAGGTGTAGCACAGATTTGAAAAATATGACAAAAAAATCATAGCAATCGCGTAAAACAATTCTACGCGATTGAACACAACACAACAGTTTAAAAACCAATCTTTTGCGCTAGCAACCTGGCTCAGATACCACTATTGGAAAATCTGGGGTGACATCATATGTATAGCAGAAGAATAGAAATAAAAATCAAATATTTCCCACAGAAAAATATTTCTTCTCATCGTGCAAAGATTGGTGCGTAAAAACCCGCGAAACCGAAAACTACGCGTAAGATAATTACCTAGGGAGATTATATTTCTCTGAATTCCTAAAGATCTATTAGAGAGAATGAAGGAGGTCAAGTGCCCTCCTCTCTAGCGGTGATTCACATGGTAGGGCCTATGAAGACGCTTCTCAAATCGCTACTCAAATCTCCACGTTACGTACACCATGCAATCAAGAAGGGGCCAGCCCTTCTTGTTATCTGCACACCCACAAACAAGGCCTGTTGGTTGAGGAGGAGAGAGGGAGAGGAAAATAAGAGGTAGTAGCCAAAAAGCCTAGCTTATTGCTCTTTGGTTTTCTCCTATTTATAGAGGCCTCATATCAACTTGAACCTAATAGATTCTACTCTATTGGGTATTAGATCTCCATCCAATTACCCAAGCCTTGTTGGGAAATCTGGGAGGCAACATCACATATGTAGCGGAAGAACATTAAAAAAAATCCCCAAAAATTTCTAAAGATATGTTCGTCGTCGTGTGAAGATTGGTGCACAAAATCAGCAAAACTTAAAACTGCGTATATTAGATATTGTGTTACCTAGAGAGATCATATATCCTTGAATTCTTGTAGATCTCTAGGAGAGGGTGAAGGAGGTCAAGCACCCTCCTCTCTAGAGATGATCCACACAACAGGGCTATGACGATGCTCCTTAAGTCTCCAAGCCAGCTATCTGAGGGGGAGAAGGGGAGAGAAGAATAGGATGTGGCAACCAAAGAGGTTCTAGCCTATGAACCATTGGTTCTCCCCTATTTATAGAGATCCCCTGTCAACATAACCCTAATGAATCCTGCCCTATTGTGTATTGGATCTCCATCCAACTATCCAAGCCTCTTATATTAGTGGATCTCTATCTAATAATCTCTCATTGGCTCTTATTGGATCTCATCCATATGATCCAATAATTTATGGACTTATTGGATATCCAATAAGATAGGGGCTCCGACAGATATTTCATATTCGAACCTCTACTAATCGTAACCTCTACCATATGTGTATGACCCTCTAGGCCCAATATCGAGCTGGCCATAAGTTATACTTGTCAGAACTACTTCTGGCTTAGTGAATTATTATCTCCATAATAATTTACTCGACTCATCGACTGCGGTCATTCAAGACCACTATGCCATAATCCCTAAACGATACAAGGGAATCTATTCCATTGAACATGTTTGTCCTCAATTACCGTATACCTATAATCTCTTATCCATCTAATATCCTAGAGATCATATACCAAGCATAGTATTGTCAGACCCATATGATTTCTACTCAAGTCTCGCACTAATTAGATTCTCTAGGAGAACTCATTCTCTCTCAATCCGAATGACCCTAGCCAGGGATTTGTTTGAGCAAGAATGAATGGGATATTCCTCTCATGACACTGAGAGTAGACGTTCCTCTATCGACGCTCAATAGTCCTCGTAAGGTTGGCTACCACTCCTGATGACCGATTGTGTTAGATTTGGAACCTTCAGACCTATAAGTCCAATATCAAAGAGTAGAGTACTCATATAGGATATCCATAGTGTCTCAAGTCTAAAGACTATATACACCATCGGGACTACGGAATCGTTGTCTGATAATAGGGCATCATCAATCATCTAGCATTCCGTAAGTGGATCAATCAGTGAAATCATTCTCCAATGAGCACATGTATTATATCTCTGGTATCCCTACATGAGCAGCTTTGAGACCAGCTACATCCATCATATGGATGGGTATACAGC
The DNA here is from genome assembly GCF_036884655.1 of Musa acuminata AAA Group. Classification (NCBI taxonomy): domain Eukaryota; kingdom Viridiplantae; phylum Streptophyta; class Magnoliopsida; order Zingiberales; family Musaceae; genus Musa; species Musa acuminata. Next base: position 12,517,566 of record NC_088342.1, read on the forward strand.
ACACCAATCTTTTCGATTATCTCGATGTCCCTCTCGAGTAACCTATAACCGGGATTATTTATGATTTGTGTTTAAAGGCGAATCGATCTTATTATCGTGATCTCATCATGATCTGATTCCTATTGTACAGATCCATGGACATCACAATATATTTAAATAACAGGCAATATAATGTGATAAAATGCTAAATAATAATAAAAAACAAAGAGACTACGTGTTAAGTCACATATGCCATCACTCACGTGATTGGCTTGCAGGGCACCTATGACTAGCAATCTCCTACTTGACCTAAAGTCAATCACCTCTATATCTTATCCCCATCAGACCCTTGTGACACTCAAAGATAATCTGAGATAATAGCTTATTAGTGGATCTGCGATGTTATCTTTGAATGCAACTCTTTCCACTGTTACATCTCCTCGGGCCACGATCTCTCTAATAAGCTGGAACCTCCTCAAAACACTACTGATGAGACCCGAGTTCCCTCATTTAAGTAATCGCCCTATAGTTATCGTAATATAAGGGAATTGGCTCCTCGCTGCTTGGCACGACTCATAGATCTATGATGAACTTCTTCATCTAGACTCCCTCCTTCACTACCTTTGCTATAGAAATGTACTCTACCTCTGTGGTCGAGTCAGTAGTAATATCTTGCTTGGAACTCTCCCAGCACACTACTCCATCATTCATGGTGTATATATACCCTGAATTCTATTGAATCTCGTATTTTGATGATGAAATCACTTGATATGTATTTATGTTTTAATCTGCATTTTGAGTGACGCAGGATGCTTCGATCAGGATGAGATAATTAAAGCAGGAAAAATCATGTTGTGCCGGAGGAACATGTCAGAAGATTGGACGTCGGGCCAGTGGATCGGTCGACGTATCGATAAGAGGCGTCGGGTCGTGGACTCGGGCATTGGGCCAAGAAGAGCGGGTATTGTGCCAAGGATATCGGAGTTGCAGAGTCAACTGGCTGATTGGGTAATAGGTCGCAGGAGAGGACGATGCGTCGAATAATCGGACGAAGCGTCGAGGGACCAATGACATGCCGGACAACTTGGTTAATTGCTTAGGATTAATTGTCTCGATTGAAGTTTTGTTTTACATGTGTAGGATTAAATACGATGGAAGTAAGACATGTAGCAGGAGTTACGCCGGAGTCAAGACTATGATCACGTTAGGGGTTCGAGAGTTTGACGGAAGTCCGGACGGTCGTCGGAGGTTCTACGGGAACAAATCCGAGAAGTCCAGGAGCTTGCCAAAGAAGCTCATCGGAACTCGCCAAGTGGATCGTCGCAAGTCTAAGAGTTTGCCAGAAGTCCACCGGAGCATCGCCAAAGGTTCATCGGATGTTCGCCGGAAGCTCGCCGGAAGAAGCGATTGACGCACCAGAGCAAGTTATAGTAAATTGTTAGGATCAAGAGCACTAAGAGGGGGGGGTGAATTAGTGCAGCGGAAATTTTTCAGCGATTAAAACGAAAGCTGCGTTTGTTCGATAAAAACGATTTCGATGTGAAAGCCGATTCTAAGATTACTTTAACTTAAGATTAAGCGAGATGACGTTAAAGTAGATCTACGAAGGCAGTTTGCAGTTTATGATGGAAAGCAGAATACAAGCACAAACTAAAATGCGACGTTCGTACGATAAAAGTCGATTTACGTCTAAACACAGATTTAGAAAGTTTTGAACTTAGAAACTTATTCGTAAGATCGCAGAAGACAGTAAACAGTTATGATTGAAATCAAAACGTAAACGTAAACTGAAATATGATGATCGTACGAGAAAAGCCGATTTACGTCTAAACGTAGATTCAAAAAATTCTGAACTTAGAAACTCGTTCGTAAAATCGCAGAAGGCAGTAAGCTATTGAGAAGTTTGCAGTGAAGGTAAAATGCTCAAAGGAAATGCAAACCGAGATTTAGAGTGGTTCGGTCAATCTTGACCTACTCCACTTTTGGCTTCCTCCACCGACGAGGTCACCGACGTCAACTAGAGGCCTTCCTTCAATAGGCGAAGGCCAACCACCTTTACAGATTCACTCCTTTTGACGGGCTTAGGAGACAACCCTTACAGAAGTTTTCTCTCCTCTCTTTACAACTCAAACTTTCAAGAACAGGAGGAGAACTTTTGGTCTTTACAACAGTTTTGAGCTCTAAGAATCACAGAAAGATATCAAGATTTCGAGTGTAAGTTTTGTGCCCTTTCAGTGCTGAATGGGTGGGGTATTTATAGGCCTCAACCTAGTTCAAATTTGGAGCTCAAAACTGTCAATTCCCGGAATTCCGGGATCAAGCAGTTGCTCCTCCTGACTGGGGCGGTTGCACCGCCTAGTAGAGCTCGAAGACTAAGCCTCTGGGCGGTGCCACCTCTATCAGGGGCGGTTGCACCTCTCTGCCAGAGCTCGAAGACCGAGCTCAGGCGGTTGCACCTCCTGACTGGGGCGGTTGCACCGCCTGGCAGAGCTCGAAACTTGAGCTCAAGCGGTGCCACCTCTTGTCATGAGAGGTTGCACCGCCCAGTCTCGCTCGGAGACTAAGCCCAGGTGGTTGCACCTCTTGGCTGGGGTGGTTGCACTACCTAGTCTCCCTGGGAGACTTAGCCCAGGTGATGCTACCTCCTGGTTTGGGCGGTTGCACCTCCCACAGCAACCAGGGTCCGAATGGGTTGATCCATTCGGCCCAATTTGGGTTTTTCAGGGGCCCAATTGCCTCAAGATTAAGCTAATGGGATCACCTCACATTTTCAACTTAATCATTCATGCTAACTACGATAAATCCTAAGACAATTTCTGCAGCTTGCTCCGGTGCGTCAATCGCTTCTTCCGGTGAGTTTCCGGCGAACTTCCGTCGATCATCCGATGAACCCTCGGTGATGCTCCTGCGGACTTCCGGCAAACTCCTGGACTTGCGACGATCCACTTGGCAAGTTCCGACGAGCTTCTTTGGCAAGCTTTTGGACTTCTCGGATTTGTTCCCGCAGAACCTCCAACGACTGTTCGAACTTCCGTCGAGCTCTCGAACTCCCAACGTGATCATTGTCATGACTCTGGCGCAACTCCTGCTGCATGTCTTACTTTCATCGTAGTTAATCCTGCACACTTATCTCAACACATAGATTAGACAACAAATGACAATTGACTTCATCATCAAAATCCGAGATTCAACAATCTCCCCCTTTTTTATGATGACAATCAATTGATAATGGAGTTAACCTTAACTCCCCCTGTCTATATGCCATACTTGTGATAAGTCATTCTTGAATTTAAAACCTTATAAATTCAAGAGACATATTCCCATCATGATTCCTATCATGATGTATCTCTTTGAAGATGATGTCAAGGTTTGACATTCATTTTCAAATTTTACATTACAAGTTTGAATGATGGTAATAGTAGCAATTCATCATATTGTAAGATATCAAAATGTAAAGCTGTGAAGTAAGATTTTGATATCATTACATGATGCACACATTTCTTATATTTTAGCAAGTGTTGCATTTCTATATATAGCATCTTTTCATATATCTCTTGATGATGCAGGCAAGGCATAAAAATAGCATCAGTGTTTATAGCATCAAATCAATTCATATATTTCTCCCCCTTTGTCATCAACAAAAAGCATGGTAGATGTGATACCAGGAGAACAATATAAGTAAGTTATCAAGCATATAAAGGAAGACATGATAAGTATAATGCTTTGAATACTTCTTCTCCTTGTATGTTATAATTCTTTGTGCATGAAGGAGGAAAGTCATTTTATCAAATCCATTTCGAAAAAAAATATTTTTCATAAGAGTGTGTTTGATTTTTGTCATTCCTGCTGTTAAGCGAGTCCGAAAATGAGATGAATTCTTTCATGCATTCGGACAAGATTATGCTACAAAATCCAAAACATTTCAACACATGGCAATCAAGTGATTTGATCATTCAATAAAGTCCGAAAAGTAATTTTAAGTATTCGGACACATCAACATTCCTAATTCTCTTCTTATAAAATCAAATTGTTCTTCACTTAGAGGTTTTGTAAAAATATCGGCTAGTTGATGTTTAGTATCAATGACAATGACTTATCAACTGCATTGGTACATCACTTTTTCAAATTATATTTATCATGGAAATCAAAGCACCAGGTTTTCAAAACTTTTCGTTTCAATATAAAATTCGAGATAACCATTTAGTTTATATTTACCACAAGGCACAGGGCATATATTTACCACGATAGATGTTTACAACTCTACATATGCTCAAAATAAATCAGGTAATCATATCAAGGATCAAGTCAAAGCACATCATGGTGAGTATCATAAGGAGTTTACAATAACAACAGATGATTGTATTCATACAAGCTCATTCATGAGATGGAAAATTAAAGTGCCTAAACAAGGAGTCAAATTGACGATGAATTTGCTGCAACTCAGATAGGATTTGATCTTGTCGTTGTTCAAGCCGTTCTTGTCTTTGTTCGAATCGATCCATCCGAATCCCAATATCTTCGACAGATGATGTATGAGTTTGCTCAAATGGATGTGTTTCCTCAAAGGGACAGATCGGAGGAGATTGGGTACCCCTAAATACTGGTGTTTCTGGTTCTGGTTCTGGTTGAGGGGGATCAGTTCTTCTTGGCATTCTAACCCAGTTACCGTTTCCATAAACACATCTTAATCGGTGAAGTAGATTTTTATTAATTATGCTAAATCTATCTACTTTTATTACTTCTTCTTCCGGTGGTATTAGAATATCGTAGGCTTTCATTATTCTAGTTATTATACCACCATATGGGAGCATCATGTCTTTCTTAGATAGTTCTAACATGTTTTGTTGGATAAGATAACCAAGACAGATGTCATGTCCTTTCATGATCAAATACATAGTTCCTAATTCTAATTGGCTTACTTCATCATGATGGTATTGTTTAGGGAGAATGATGCTAGTTAGGATATGATGAAGTACCTTAGTGTTTAGAGGCAGTAGATGTTCACAACTTTTAGGAACAAATGCTAAGTTGGGATTGGCAAAAATTGTTCCTAGGGCTTCAACGTATGTTGTTCCAACAGTTTCATCATCTCATGATCCTCTAAAGTAAAGTCCTCTACTTTTCATGGGAATGCCTATCATGTCGCAAATGAATCTGTCCGTAATTGAGATGTGTTGTCCTAAAAGATAGGTGGACATTCTTTCTTCTTCATCTACTTGTATGTTGTTGTAAAACAATCTAACAAGTCTTGGATAGATGGGTTCGTTAATTTGTAAAATTGGAAGTAGATCTAAGTTTGCAAACCATTGGATTGTCTCTAGGTCTCTTAGTTTATTTAAGTCTACATATTTTCCCTTATTGACACTCCTAAGTTCAAAAGAGGAAAATTTTTCAGCATGGTATTTTGAATCAAAAAGGGTGAGATCAAAATCTTCTACTAATCTCCTCTTTCCTTTGTCCCTTGAGGATCTTCTAGATCCCATAACTACTGCTGTTTAGAACAATAGTGATGAGCAAGAGTAAATGAATCAAAAAAAAGTTTAAGGGCTTCTTAGAGAGTACCTTAGTGAGATCTTCAAGAGAGGGAAGGATTGTTGATGCTTTGCTTCGAAATGAGGGGTATTTGGGATGCTAAGATGGGAGAAATGTGGATGGAGGAGGCTTGGAAGAGCAGAGGGGGGAAGGGAGTGAGTTGGGGTCGGTTTCACCGCCGGCCCTAGCTTGGGTTAAAAAGGTGCAGAGTTGCGGGCGGTTGCACCTCTGGCTGGAGCGGTGCAACCGCTTGCAACACGTGACAGCTGGAGGTGCTACCTCCAGCTGGGGCAGTGCCACCGCCTGCAGGCGGTGAGCACTTGTTCTGATTAGTGTGATCTGAGAGTTTTTTTGTCTTGAGGAGAATTTTCATTCTGAGTAATCAATTTTACTTACGTAATTACGTAAGAATTTTCATTTTAAGACAAGGACTTTTGCACGATCAAGATAGATTTTTAACGTGCATACTCTCAATGTCGTACACATGTTTGTGATAGTTTCTTCAAGTTGGTAAGTCTTGCAAGTTCATGACAGACTTAGTCACTTCATGATACAGAGTTAGATTCGAAGGTTATGAACGGATGAAATTGATGGGTTAGAAAATCCAGGGGATATGTGAATTTTGGGAATCATACGTTTCTAATTCTGAAAAGTCAAATAAAGTTGTATCTAAGTCACATTTGTGATTTTAAATTTATAATCTCCGTCTGTAATTTAGGCTAGAGAGCATTACGAGTTCCTTTTTAGATCTTGGGTTATGAATATCGAGAATCAAGGAGCAGAATATTATTTCTTGCTCCAGCCTAAAATTTTTATATTTTTAATGTTTTTACAGGAAGGGATAATTTTTAGGTACCCATTTGCTTTTGGGTGCCTCAAAGATAGATCTACATTGTCTATCATATTGCATAGAGTTTATCATGGTTCCTTTAGGAACCCAAATCAATTTGTTTGGACTAATTTTCTTGAATGGATAATAATGCGCATTGTGTCCAAGTTTGCAACAAAAGTTGCATTTGGTTTGGCGTTGAACATGTAAGATGGGGCCTTTTATGAAGGTGGTTGGATTTTGGTGAGAACTTCTCACAAATCCAATTCCACTCCTTTTTGGAACGTGACCCTTGTTTGCGAGGATCATGTTTAATGACTTGCTACCAACCTCGAATTTCTTTAAGGTGTCTTTAAGTAGTAAGTTTTCTTTTTGGAGAGTTTTTATATCATGGCATTTGATGCATGGATCTAAACTATCATGATATTCAGTTTTTAACTTATCAAAATCACAAGTAAGACTATCATGCTCCTTTTTTAGCAATTTATATTTTCTATTGATAATCTTGCATTCATCAAATAAGTCATGGAAGGCATTTAATAATTCATCGAAAGATAAATCTGCATCTAATAAATTTGTTACCTCCTCTCCGATGGCCATTAAGGCATAATGAGCAACTTGCTCGGTGTTGGACTCCTCTTCTTCGGACGCGCTCGAATCATCCCATGTTGCTTTGAGCGCCTTCTTCTTTGTTGTTCTCTTTTTGGCTTAGGGACAATCACTCTTGTAGTGTCCCGGCTTTTTGCACTCATAGCAAATAACTTAGTCCTTCTTGGGTTCAAGTTTATTTTTAGTGTCATTCTTAATCTTGTTTCTTTTAATGAATTTTTTAAATTTTCTTGTTAGAAGTGCCAAGTCATCGTCACAGTCCTCGTCACTTGAGTTTTCATTCAAGTGGTCTTCCAAAGTTCTAAGTGTCATATCCTTCCTGTTCTTTGGAAGGATGTCTTCTTGCTCTTCATGAGCTTTGCAAGTCATCTCGTAGGTCATTAATGACCCAATTAGTTCTTCAAGAGGGAAGTTGTTTAGATCTTTTGCCTCTTGAATAGCAGTGACTTTAGGATCCCAACTTTTAGGAAGGGATCTTAGAATCTTATTTACGAACTCAAAATCCGAAAAAAATTTTCCGAGTCCTTTTAGACCGTTGACGACATCCGTGAAACGGGTAAACATGTCGCCAATAGTCTCACTCGGTTTCATCCGGAAAAGTTCGAAAGAATGTAACAAAAGATTGATTTTTGACTCTTTCACTCTACTTGTGCCTTCGTGAGTCACTTCGAGTGTGTGTCAAATATCAAATGCGGTTTCACAAATCGAAACACAGTTGAACTCGTTTTTATCAAGTGCACAAAATAAGGCATTCATAGCCTTTGCATTAAGAGCGAAAGCCTTCTTCTCCAATTCATTCCAATCGATCATTGGAAGAGAAGACTTCGAAAATCCATTTTCGACAAGATTCCAAAGTTCAAAATACATAGAAATAAGAAAGATCCTCATTCGGGTCTTCCAATAGGTGTAGTCCGTCCCATTGAACATAGGTGGACGTGTAATAGAATGGCCCTCTTGGTTTTCAGCGTATGCCATCTCTCTTCGGTTTTAATCCGTTTGAGAGTTAACCCCACTCTGATACCAATTGTTAGGATCAAGAGCACTAAGAGGAGGGGGTGAATTAGTACAGCGGAAAACTTTCTACGATTAAAAAAAAAACTGCGTTTGTTCGATAAAAGTGATTTCAGTAAGAAAGCTGATTCGTAAATTACTTTAACTTTTGATTAAGCGAGATGCAGTAAAGATATAAATGCAGTTTACAGTTATGGTTCAAATCAGATAGTAGGCGCAAACTGAAATATGATACTCGTACGAAAAAAAACTGATTTACGTCTAAATGCTGATTTGTAAATCACTTGATTAAGCGAGTTGCAGTTAAAGCAAGGATATAAAGGCAGTTTGTTGTTATGATAGAAATCAAAAGTAAACGCAAACTGAAATATGATAATCGTACGATAAAACTGATTTACGTCTAAACACCGATTCGGAAAGTGCAAAGCTTGAAAACCAATCGTATATGCGCAGAAGGCAGTAAGCTTTTGAGGAGGTTTGCAGTAAAGATAAGATGCTCAAAGTAAATGCAAATCAAGATTTAGAGTGGTTCGGTCAATCTTGACCTACTCCACTTTTGGCTTCCTCCACCGACGAGGTCACCGACGTCAACTAGAGGCCTTCCTTCAATAGGCGAAGGCCAACCACCCTTTTACAGTTTCACTCCTTTTGACGGGCTTAGGAGATAACCCTTACAGAATTTCCTTTACTCTCTTAACAGATTAGAACTTGGAAGAAAAGAGGAAGAAGAACTTTCAACTCATACAACACTTTTGAGCTCTAAAAATCACAAAGGAAAATCAGAATTTCGGTGGTTTCTGGGTGCCCTTTCAGTGCTGAAAGGATGGGGTATTTATAGGCCCCAACCCAGTTTGAATTTGGAGCTCAAAACTGTTAATTCCCAGAATTCCGGGATCTAGCGGTTGCACTGCCTGGCAGAGCTCGAAGACTGAGCCTTTGGGTAGTGCCACCTCCTGTCAGGGGCGGTTGCACCTCCTGCCAGAGCTCGAAGACCAAGCTCAGGCGATGCCACCGCCTGACTGAGGCGGTTGCACCGCTCAGCCAGAGCTCGTAGACTGAGCCCAGGCGGTGCCACCGCTTGGCTTGGGCGGTTCAACCGCCTGGCAGAAATCAGGGTCCGAATGGGTTGATCCATTCGGCCCAATTTGGGTAGGGGCCCAATTGCCCAAGATTAAGTTAATGGGATCACCTCCCATTTCCAACTTAATCATTGTGCTAACTACGATATTTCCTAAGACATTTATTGCAACTTACTCCGGTGCGTCAATCGCTTCTTCCGGCGAGCTTCCGGCGAACTTCCGTCGATCATCCGATGAACCCTCGGTGATGCTCCTGCGGACTTCCGGCAAACTCCTGGACTTGCGACGATCCACTTGGGGAGTTCCGACGAGCTTCTTTGGCAAGCTCATGGACTTCTCGGATTTGTTCCTGCAGAACCTCCGACGACTGTCCGAACTTCTGTCGAACTCTCGAACTCCCAACGTGATCATTATCTTGACTCCGGCGCAACTCCTGCTGCATATCTTATTTTCATCATAGTTAATCCTGCACACTTATCTCAACATATAGATTAGATAACAAATGACAATTGACTTCATCATCAAAATCCGAGATTCAACATAATGAAGGTGGTTGGATTTTGGTGAGGACTTCTCACAAATCCGATTCCACTTCTTTTAGGAACGTGACCCTTATTTGTAAGGATCATGTTCAAAGACTTGCTACCAACCTCGAATTTCTTCAAGGTGTCCTTAAGTAGCAAGTTCTTCTTTTGGAGAGTTTCTAGATCATGGCATTTTATACATGGAGCTAAACTATCATGATATTCAGTCTTTAATTTATCGACATTACAAGTGAGACTATCATGCTCCTTTTTTAGCAATTTGTATTTTCTACTAATTGTCCTACATTCATCAAATAACTCATGGAAGGCATTTAATAATTCATGATAAGGTAAATCTGCATCAATTAAATCCATTACCTCTTCTCCGATGGCCAATAGGGCGTAATGAGCAACTTGCTCGGTGTTGGACTCCTCTTCTTTGATTTTCTGCTTTCCTTTTCTTTCTGGTCTCACTAGTGTAGAGAACTGGTTTCTCTTTCTTAATAGTACTCTCTGCCTCCCTCAACATATTGAGGAGCTTTGGGAGAGTCACCTCAAGCTTGTTCATATTAAAATTCATTATGAACTGTGAAAAGGAATCTGGTAGGGACTGAAGCACAATGTCCACACACAAGTTATCCTCTAGGACCATTCCTAGACCTGTGAGTTTCTCTATCCACTCAATCATCTTTAGAACATGGTTCTGAACCGGTGTCCCCCCAGTCATCCTAGCGTGGAAGAGGCTCTTGGATATCTCATATCGCTGAGTCCTTCCCTGTTCCTCAAACAATTTACGGACATGTAGGAGAATGGATCTGGCATCCATCTTTTCATGTTGTCTCTGTAACTCAGGAGTCATAGAGCCCAACATATAGCACTGAGCAAGAGTGGAGTCATCAATGTACTTCACGTAGCGAGCGATCTCATCCTCGTTTGCCCCTTCTTCGGGCGTAGGCATCACTATATCAAGGACGTACACAATTTTCTCCGCTGTGAGAACAATTCTCAAGTTACCGAGCTAATCCGTATAATTTGGACCAGTGAGGCGGTTAACATCAAGTATGCCACGTAAGGGATTTGAAAGCGACATTTTCTGAAAATAAAGATGCATCAGAAATGAATAACATGCATATTTTGCAAGAAATAAACTATCAAGATATGGACTTCTATCTTAATATGCTCCCACTATTTTACTAACGAGTCACGCGACACCCTTAGCACGTGAAACGGAAGTCTCCAGCAAACTTCTAGTGGGGATCAGGATCTTCTTGCTCTTCATGAGCTTTGCATGTCATCTCGTAGGTCATTAATGACCCGATTAGTTCTTCAAGAGGGAAGTTGTTTTGATCTTTCGCCTCTTGACTAGCAGTGACTTTAGGATCCCAACTCTTAGGAAGGGATCTTAGAATCTTATTTACGAGCTCAAAATCCGAAAAACTTTTTCCGAGTCCTTTTAGACCGTTGACGACATCCGTGAAACGGGTAAACATGTCGCCAATAGTCTCACTCAGTTTCATCCGGAAAAGTTCGAAAGAGTGTAACAAAAGATTGATTTTTGACTCTTTCACTCTACTTGTGCCTTCATGAGTCACTTCGAGTGTGTGCCAAATATCAAATGCAGTTTCACAAATCGAAACACGATTAAACTCATTTTTATCAAGTGCACAAAATAAGGCATTCATAGCCTTTGCATTAAGAATTCCAATCGATCATTGGAAGAGAAGACTTCGAAAAACCATTCTCGACAAGATTCCAAAGTTCAAAGTCCATAGAAATAAGAAAGATCCTCATTCGGGTCTTCCAATAGGTGTAGTCCGTCCCATTAAACATGGGTGGACGTGTAATAGAATGGCCCTCTTGGTTTCCGGCGTAAGCCATCTCTCTTGGGTTTTAATCCGTTTGAGAGTTAACCGAGCTCTGATACCAATTGTTAGGATCAAGAGCACTAAGAGGGGGGGGGGTGAATTAGTGTAGTGAAAATTTTTCAGTGATTAAAACGAAAGTTGCGTTTGTTCGATAAAAACGATTTCGATGTGAAAGCCGATTCTAAGATTACTTTAACTTGAGATTAAGCGAGATGACGTTAAAGTAGATCTACGAAGGCAGTTTGCAGTTTATGATGGAAAGTAGAATACAAGCGCAAACTAAAATGCGAGGTTCGTACGATAAAAGCCGATTTACGTCTCAACGCAGATTTAGAAAGTTCTGAACTTAGAAACTTATTCGTAAGATCGCAGAAGACAGTAAACAGTTATGATTGAAATCAAAACATAAACGTAAACTGAAATATGATGATCGTACGAGAAAAGCCGATTTACGTCTAAACGTAGATTCGGAAAATTCTGAACTTAGAAACTCATTCGTAAAATCGCAAAAGGCAGTAAGCTATTGAGAAGTTTGCAGTGAAGGTAAAATGCTCAAAGGAAATGCAAACTGAGATTTAGAGTGGTTCGGTCAATCTTGACCTCCTCCACTTTTGGGTTCCTCCACCGACGAGGTCACCAACGTCAACTAGAGGCCTTCCTTCAATAGGCGAAGGCCAACCACCCTTTTACAGATTCACTCCTTTTGACGGGCTTAGGAGACAACCCTTACAGAAGTTTTCTCTCCTCTCTTTACAACTCAAACTTTGAAGAACAGAAGGAGGAGAACTTTTGGTCTTTACAACAGTTTTGAGCTCTAAGAATCACAGAAAGATATCAAGATTTCGAGTGTAAGTTCCGTGCCCTTTCAGTGCTGAATGGGTGGGGTATTTATAGGCCCCAACCCAGTTCAAATTTGGAGCTCAAAACTGTCAATTCCCGGAATTCCGGGATCAGGCGGTTGCACCTCCTGACTAGGGCGGTTGCACCGCCTGGTAGAGCTCGAAGACTGAGCCTCTGGGCGGTGCCACCTCTGTCAGGGGCGGTTGCACCTCTCTGCCAGAGCTCGAAGACCGAGCTCAGGCAGTTGTACCTCCTGACTGGGGCGGTTGCACCGTCTGGCAGAGCTCGAAACTTGAGCTCAGGCGGTGCCACCTCTTGTCAGGAGAGGTTGCACCGCCCAATCTCGCTCGGAGACTGAGCCCAGGCGGTTGCACCTCCTAGCTGGGGCGGTTGCACCGCCCAGTCTCCCTGGGAGACTTAGCCCAGGCGGTGCTACCTCCTGACTTGGGCGGTTGCACCTCCCACAGCAACCAGGGTCCGAATGGGTTGATCCATTCGGCCCAATTTGGGTTTTTTAGGGGCCCAATTGCCTCAAGATTAAGCTAATGGGATCACCTCCCATTTTCAACTTAATCATTCGTGCTAACTACGATAAATCCTAAGACAATTTCTACAGCTTGCTCCGATGCGTCAATCGCTTCTTCCGACGAGTTTCCGGCGAACTTCCGTCGATCATCCGATGAACCCTCGGTGATGCTCCTACGGACTTCCGGCAAACTCCTGGACTTGTGATGATCCACTTGGCAAGTTCCGACGAGCTTCTTTGGCAAGCTTCTGGACTTCTCGGATTTGTTCCCGCAGAACCTCCGACGACTGTCCGAACTTCCGTCGAGCTCTCGAACTCCCAAGGTGATCATTGTCATGACTCCGGCGTAACTCCTGCTGCATGTCTTACTTTCATCGTAGTTAATCCTATACACTTATCTCAACACATAGATTAAACAACAAATAACAATTGACTTCATCATCAAAATCCGAGATTCAACATAAATGTCTTAAGAAATATCGTAGTTGGCATGTAGATTAAGTTAGGAATGGGAGGTGATCCCATTAACTTAATCTGGGGGCAATTGGGCCCTTGACAGACCCAAATTGGGTCGAATGGATCAACCCATTCAGACCAGAATTCCTGCCAGGTGGTGGCACCGCCCAGGAGATGGTCTCCCAAGAAAGCTGAGCGGTGGCACCACCTGGGCTCAGTCTCTGAGTGAGACTGGGTAGTGCAACCACACTTGACAGGCGGTGGAACCACCTGAGCTCGGTCTCTGAGCTCTGCCAAGCGGTGCAACCACCCCTAACAGGAGGTGGCACCGCCTAGAGGCTCAGTCTCCGAGCTCTGCCAAGTGGTGCAACCGCCCCTGACAGGAGGTGGCACCACCTAGAGGCTCACTCTCCGAGCTCTGTCAAGCTGTGCAACTACCCCTGACAGGAGATGGCACCGCCCAGAGGCTCAGTCTCCGAGCTCTACCAGGCGGTGTAACCGCCAGACCCTAGAATTTCGGGAGATGACAGTTTTGAGCTCGAAATTCAAACTAGTTTGGAGCCTATAAAAACCCCTCCCATCCTTGGGTAAAACACACAAGCACAGAGAGATTAAAAGAGAGAAAATGCTACTGCAATCTCTAGAATTTCCCTCCTTTAGCTTAAGTGTTAGAATTATGTTTAAGAGAGGAGAGTGAGTGCTTGTAAGGGTTGTCTCCTAAACCCGGTAAAAGGAGAAGAGGGGTGTAAGAAGGTGGTTGATCTTCGCCTAGTAAAGGAAGATCGTTAGTGGATGCCGGTGGCCTCGACAGAAGAGGAATCAGAGGAGTGGATGTAGGTCACGATTGACCGAACCACTATAAACTCTCGTCTTCACTGGTTTGCATTTATTCTTGCTGCTTACCTTACTACAAACCTCCATATGTGCTTTACTTTCTCATTACTTTTGCTGCACTCATTTACAAACTCGCTTTCAAGTTAAGTTTCCGAAAACAGTTTTACGTCGGAAACGATTTCATCGTACGAACGTCGTTTTAAATCCTCGAAAGTTTTTCGCTGCACTAATTCACCCCCCCGCCCCCCCCCCCCCCCCCCCCCCCTTCTCTTAGTGCTCTTGATCCTAACAATTGGTATCAGAGCCCGGTATTTCTCATTTCGGATTTACACCCGAGAGAAATGGCTCTTCATGGCTTTCAAGAGGGCTTATCGGTTGTTCATCCACCATTGTTTAACGGATTGGACTACACTTATTGGAAAACTCGAATGAGAATTTTCTTGATTTCTATGAATTTGGATTTATGGAATATTATTGTAAACGGTTTTCAACTTCCCTCTACACCGATGAACGAATGGTCGGATTTAGAGAAGAAGTATTTTTCTTTAAACGCAAAGGTTATAAATGCCTTATTATGCGCTTTGGACAAAAATGAGTTCAATCGGATTTCTATGTGCAAAACAGCTTTTGATATTTGGCACACTCTTGAAATCACACACGAAGGCACTTCTAGAGTAAAAGATTCGAAAATCAACTTTTTAATGCATGATTTCGAGCTTTTTCGAATGAAGCCGAGTGAAACCATTGTTGACATGTACACCCGTTTTATGGATGTCGTCAATGGTTTAAAAGCTCTTGGCAAATGTTTCTCAAATTTTAAACTTGTTAGTAAAGTTTTACGATCACTTTCTAAAGCTTGGGAATCAAAAGTAATGGCAATACAAGAAACAAATGATTTAAATATTTTTCCACTTGAAGAACTTATCGATTCATTGATGACATATGAAATGATGCACAATGCACATGATAAACATGATGAACAAAATCACCTTCCAAAGAACAGGAAGGATTTGGGACATAGAACATTTGAAGACCACTCGAGCATAAGCTCAAGTGATGGTGAACAAGAACTACTCACTAAGAAATTTAAAAAATTAAAGAAACAAAAATTTAAGAACAAAAAGAACGGAACTACTTGCTTTGAACGCAAGAAGAATAACACAAAGTGGGATGAATCGAGCTCCTCTGAAGACGAGGAGAAAATCAAGAAAGGCGATGTGGCAAACTACGCCTTAATGACATTCAACGATGAGGTAATCAAAACTCCCTTAATTTATTTCAAAATTACATGATGCTTTTCATAATGCATTTTCTTTTTTAGTATAGAATTAATTTTCTTAAAAATTGCATGTTTAAAAAAAATGAAAATGCAAAAATTATGATCATGCTAGTAGTTTTGAAAATAATCATGAAAAATACATATTTTATGATAAACAAAGAAAATGATTTTGATTGAAAATATGAAATCATGCTATATGTGGTTAAGAAGTAATAATGTGTATCACGTTGATTTCCATTGTTATTTCTCGATTTTGATTAAATAAAATCATGTTTGATTTGAAGAAATGCATAATAATGTAATATTAAATATTTTGATACCATGATTGACAATTTTATGTATGAGATTTTAAGTTATACATGATGATAAGCATGTGTTATTTTCATGAGTGTATTTGAAAAACATATGGTAAAAATGTGCCCGAATGCATGAACTTGTTAAGATTATTTTTCGGACTTTCTTGATTCAATGATCAAATCACTTAATTGCCATTATGATTTTACACTATTACATGCCTTAATAACATGTTGGAAATTATGTGTTTTGGATACAAAAATTTTCATGATCGTGAGCATGTTTTATCTTCATGATTGAATTTGAAAATCTATAGCAAAACCATGTCCGAATACATGAAAGTGTTAGATTTCATTTTTGAGAATCTATTGATCTTGATGGTTTTATGACGAAATTCATTTTTCAATCCTAAACATTGATGCATGTTTTTATTTAACATAAATGAAAAAGCATGCTAACATGAAATCAATCACTTAAAATGAAATACTTAAAAAAAAGAGAAAAATATATTATCAATGAAATCATGAATCTACTTATGTTATGAATTTTGTGAACCATAAAAGTGATTTTGATGATTTGAATTTGAAATGAGTTTTATCAAAATCATGATATTGATTTATTGGAATAACATGAGATTACCTTTGATGATCATTTTGATTATTATGATTCATGGAATTTTGGATTCATGACTTGGTCTTACATTTGTTTATGAGATGGTTGAAATCTTTATACCTTTGAATTATTCCCTTCTCCTTTCAATTTCTGAATTTATGCATGTTATATGTCAAACATTTGAAACCATGTTTTGGTATTATGCATATCTAAGAAATGTTGATTTGACAAATTGAATGAGTTGAAAATGAATGATGATTTTTCTCTTGTGATATTTTTTATATAAATCATCATTTTGATTTCTCAACATTCGATACATGAGATTTTATTAAGAATCAAAATTTATCATTAATCGATCTTCTACGATTCTACTTGATATTTTCTTAAGAAGAGATTTTCTAAATGAATCATGATTTTGCCTTGTGAGTTATTGGATTTATTACTTGATTTTCTTTTAAAACAAGATCTCTTCTTTGTACTCCTATGATTTTTCTTGATATTTTATTTAAAGAAGATATTTACTATATAAATCATGTTTTTTGGTATTCAAATGATTTTATCCTTCATGACATGATTTTTTTGTATTTATGGCTTGTATGGCTTGAAATGTTTTGGAATAATGCATGCAACACTATGATTTTTCCCTTAGATAAAAATGCATGCAACACTTTGATTTTTTTAAAATAATGTGAAAATCAATAATTATCATTTTCTGTTAGAATGATGATTTGAAATCATGCATTAATGATGATTTTATATTTTATGATTTGGTATGATGCATGCAATGATGAAATATTTATGAATTTGAAATGATGCATGCAATACTTATGACAATGATGTACATGATGTATTGCATATGATATGTATCACGAATGCTTTAAATGATGAATGTTTGGTATCATGATCAACATGTTGATAAATGCTTAAAAATTTTAATGTTAGAGTATCATGTATGATATGCCCATTAATGATGATTGATTTATTTTTCGATATCGTTCATGAAAAATAAGGTTTTTGAAATTGTGTATGTTTTAATTTGAATATATAATGATGCACAAATAAGATTGATACTTACCTTTGTCATAATTTGAAAATTGATATAAGGGTCTTCCCTTCTTTTTGACAATGACAAAGGGGGAGCAAAAATTTCTAGCGTGGACATCATGAAAAGAGGCAAACTAGCTAGCTTGCACAATTCAAGACGAAAGCAAAAATTACACTTCTCAAAAGAGAAGAAATTGCTATCTTGAACATCACCGATAATTGCTAGCTTGAAATCTCAAGAAAATGCAAAAATGTTCTATCTTGCCTATCTCAAGATGCTAAACATGCTAAACTTGCACTTTGCAACGAAAACAAAATTGCGAGCTCAAACATTTCAAAGGAAGCAAAAATTTGCTAGCTTGCAAACTTGCATATTTCAAGAAGCAAGCGTTGCTTTCTTGAACATCTCTAAATTGCTAGCTTGCATATTCTAAAATGTTATAACATTGCTAGCTTGCATGATGTAGAACTTGCTATCTTGAACATTACCAAAAGTGCTATCTTGTATGCTGTAAAACTTGCATATCTAAAACTTGATAGCTTGAATGTTCTAAGCATGATGTAACACTTGCTAAATTTTCTAGCTTCAAAACTGCATGATGATAAAACTTGATATTATGTTTTTCATTCAATGAGTTAAACTTATATTCCAAACATAAGAATAGTTGGACTTCTTTTTGTTGATGACAAAGGGGGAGAAGTATGATGTTATGCATAAGTTCATGATGACGTGTTGCAAGTATTCATGATGAATATTGCAATGACTTGAATTCAGTTTGAATTCAAGGTTCTATCAATATGGCATATTGATAGGGGGAGTTTGTTTAAACTCCAAGAGTTAAGTTTAACTCCGTCATCAAGTGGTTGTCATCATCAAAAAGGGGGAGATCATTGAATCTCGTATTTTGATGATGAAATCACTTGATATGTGTTTATGTTTTAATCTGTATTTTGAGTGATGCAGGATGCTTCGATTAGGATGAGATAATTAAAGCAGGAAAAATCATGTTGTACCGGAGGAACATGTCAGAAGATTGGATGTCGGGTCGGTGGATCGGTCGACGTATCGACAGAAGGCTTCGGGTCGTGGACTCGGGCATCGGGCCAAGAAGAGCGGGTATTGTGCCATGGATATTGGAGTTGCGGAGTCAACTGGCCGATTGGGCAATAGGCCGCAGGAGAGGACGATGCGCCGAATAATCGGACGAAGCATCGAGGGACCAATGACATGCCGGACAACTTGGTTAATTGCTTAGGATTAATTGTCTCGATCAAAGTTTTGTTTTACATGTGCAGGATTAACTACGATGGAAGTAAGACATGCAGCACGAGTTACGCTGGAGTCAAGACTATGATCACGTTGGGGGTTCGAGAGTTCGACGGAAGTCCGGACGGTCGTCGGAGGTTCTACGGGAACAAATCCGAGAAGTCCAGGAGCTTGCCAAAGAAGCTCATCGGAACTCGCCAAGTGGATCGTCATAAGTCCAGGAGTTTGCTGGAAGTCCACCGGAGCATCGCCGAAGGTTCGTCGGATATTCGTCGGAAGTTCGCCGGATGCTCGCCGGAAGAAACGATTGACGCACCGGAGCAAGTTGTAGTAAATGTCTTAATAAATATCATAGTTAGCATGTAGATTAAGTTAGGAATGGGAGGTGATCCCATTAACTTAATCTGGGGGCAATTGGGCCCTTGACAGACCCAAATTGGGCCGAATGGATCAACCAATCAAGCGGTGGCACCGCTTGGGCTCAATCTCTGAGCGAGACTGGGCAGTGCAACCGCACTTGACAAGCGGTGGAATCGCTTGAGCTCGGTCTCCGAGCTCTGCTAAGCGGTGCAACCGCCCCTGACAGGAGGTGGTACCGCCTAAAGGCTCAGTCTCCGAGCTTTGCCAAGTGGTGCAACCACCCCTGACAGGAGGTGGCACCACCCAAAGGCTCAGTCTCCAAGCTCTGCCAAGCGGTGCAACCGCCCCTCCCTCTCAGTGCTCTTGATCCTAACAAATTCGACTTGCTATCATCGACATCGAACTAGAAACTCGAGTCCGTGTAGCCGTTAACCCTGAGGCTATTACCTCCATATACCATTAAAAGATCCTTAGTCCTTCTCAAGTACTTAAGGATACACTTTAATGCTTTCCAGTGCTCCAAGCCTGGATCCGTATGATATCTACTCATGACACTCAGAGCATACGCTATATCAGGCCTGGTACATAGCATGGCATATATGATAGGCCCTATCGCTGAAGCATAAGGTATTCTATCCATATTCACCCTTTCTTCAGAAGTCTTTGGCGACATACTCCTAAAAAGCGATAACCGATGTCTCATCGATATGAGACTTCTCTTGAAATTTTTCATGTCAAACCTTTTGATAATGATATCTATGTACATAGACTAGGACAAGCCAATCATCCTCTTGGATCTATCTCTATAGATCCAAATCCCCAAAATATAAGATGCTTCCCCTAAGTCCTTCATGGAGAAGTATCTAGATAATGAAGCCTTTACTATGGATAGCATTCCTACATCATTCCCATTTATCAAGATGTCATCCATATATAACACCAAGAAGGTGATAGTGCTCCCACTTACCTTCCTGTACACACAAGGCTCATATTCGTTCTTAACAAAATCATAATATTTGATTGCCTCATCAAATCTTATGTTCCAACTTCAGGAAGCTTGCTTTAGTCCATAAATAGACCTAAGCAACCTACACACCTTATTTGGACAGTCCTATGACACGAATCTCTCAGGTTGTTTCATATACACCTCCTCCTCGAGGTTGCCATTAAGGAACACGGTTTTCACGTTCATCTACCAGATCTCATAATTATCATGTGCTACAATAGCCAATAGAATTCGGATATATTTTAGCAAGGCTACGGGTGAGAAGGTTTCGTCATAGTCAATACCTTGCCATTGACGATACCCCTTAGCCACTAGCCTTGCTTTATGTCTCTACCTTTTCATCTACTCTGATCTTTTTCTTGAAGATCCACTTGCAACTGATGGGTACAATACCCTTGGGTGCATCAACTAAGTTACAAACCTAGTTGGAATACATGGAATCCATCTCAGAATTCATGGTTTCTTGCCACTTCCCAGAGTCTATACTCGTAATAGCCTCCTCGTAGGTCGGAGGATCAATACCCTCAATATCCTCTCCCCTAATATGTCCCACATATCTCTCAAAAGGATGTGATACTCTACTAGACCTACGTAAAGTCAGAACTCGTGTGTTAGGTACTTAAACAGACTCGGGCTGTGGAGTGGTGCTTGAGCTAGATTCTTCAACCTTTCTCAACTCTATCAAGCTCCCACTACCTATGCCAAGAATGTGTTTCTTCTCAAGGAACACTACTCTCTTGGCTACAAAGACCTTTTGGTCCTTGAAATAATAGAAATAATACCCACAAGTTTTCTTGGGGTATTCCATGAATTTGCACTGCTCTGTCCTCGATTCTAACTTATCGGGGTTGTGTCTTTTAACATGGGTAAGGTAGCCCTAAATCACAACAACCTTAAGATCGGGCTTCTTCCCTTTCCATATCTCATATGGTATAGACACTACTGATTTAGTTGGAACTCTATTCAGAAGGTAAGCTACGGTCTCTAGGGCATATCCCTAGAATGAGATAGGTAGGTCAGTGAAACTCATCATGCCCGCACCATGTCTAATAGTGTACGATTCCTCCTTTCATATACATCATTGAGTTGAGGTGTATAAGGAGGTGTCCATTAGCATAGAATCTCATGGTCCTTGAGGAACTGGGTGAACTCTGTACTTAAATACTCACCTCCTCGATCTGATCGAAGAGTCTTGATACTCTTTCAAATCTGGTTCTCCACTTCATTCTTATACTCTTTGAATTTCTCAAAGGCCTCGGACTTGTACTTCATCAAGTATACATGTCCATACCTTGAGAAATCATAAGTAAAAGTAATAAAGTAGGAGTAACCACCTATGGTATGAGTTGACATGGGTCCACATACATCACTATGTATGAGTTCCAACAGCTCAATGGCTCTCTCTCCTGTTCCACTAAATGGAGAGTTCGTCAATTTTCCACAAAGGCAAGACTCGCAAGTTATATATGACTTATAATCGAATGGATCTAAACATCCATCCTTTAGTAACTTTTTAATCCTTCTCTTATGGATGTGACCTAGCCTACAATATCACAAGTATGCACTGTTCACCTCATTTAATTTCCTCTTGGACACACTTACATTCATGATATGTGGAGTAGTGTCTAATATAAACAAACCATTATACAATGTTCCTCATATGATGATCGCATCATCTAATAATATTGAACAATCATTATTCTTAAAAACTAATTTATATCCACTAACTATCAAACATGAAATAGAAATAATGTTTTTGATAATAGAAAGAACAAAATAGCATGCATCCAATACAGGCAGACGTAGGGCGACCTCACCAACAGCTACTACAGCAACTTTTACTCTATTACCCATCTTGAGGTCCATCTCGCCTCTCACCAATCTCCTAGGTCTTGCCAAAACCTACAACGAATTACAAATATGATAAGCACTATCGATATCCATTACCCATATGTTATCATAAGAGTATGACAAATGGAGACTAATCATGAATGTACCTAAAGCTTCTCCAAGCTTCTATTTCACCCTCCCTGTAAGGTACTCTTTGCAGTTCCTCTTCCAGTGCCCATCTTTGCCATAGTGGAAGCACTGGCCTTTGTCCTTTGCTGGGTCTTTCTTAGCAACCTTTGTTTTACCCAATCTACCCTTGCCCTTCTTAAGGGACTTTTCTGTTTTCCTTTTCTTTATGGTCTCACTAGTATAGAGAACTGACTTCTCTTTCTTGATAGCACTCTTTGCCTCCCTCAACATATTGAGGAGCTCAAGGAGAGTCACCTCAAACTTGTTCATATTAAAATTCATTATGAACTATGAAAAGAAATATGATAGAGACTGAAGCACAAAATCCACACACAAGTTATCCTCTAGGACCATTCCTAGTCTTGTGAGTTTCTCTATCCACTCAATCATTTTAGGACATGATTATAAACTAGTGTCCCCTCAATCATCCTAGCACGGAAGAGACACTTGGATATCTCATATTGCTGAGTCCTTCCATGTTCCTCAAATAGTTTACGGACATGTAGAAGAATGGATCTGGCATCCATCTTTTCATGATGTCTCTATAACTCAGGAGTCATGGAGCCCAACATGTAACACTTAGCAAGAGTGGAGTCATCTATGTACTTCATGTAGTGAGTGATCTCATCCTCAATTGCCCGTTCCTCAGGAATATGCATCATTATATCAAGGACATATGTGATTTTCTCTATCGTAAGAACAATTCTGAAGTTGTGGAGTCAATCTGTATAATTTAGACCAGTGAGGTAGTTGACATCAACTATGCCATGTAAGGGATTTAAAAGCGATATTTTTTTAAAATAAAGATGCAATAGAAATAAATAATATGCTGATTTTATAAATAAATAAATAATCAAGATATGGACTTCTATCTTAATATGCTCCCACTATTTTACTAGCGAGTCACACGACACTCTCAGCACATGAAACGAAAGTCTCTGATAGACTTCTAGTGGGGATCGGGATCCAATCAGCATCTTAGTGTAATCTTGAGAGACTCGACCAATCACACTAGGCCCAAAAGGTAGGCAATTCTTATCGATCACAACTTCTTATGATTCTCATCCTGTTCGGCCTCCGAACCACCATGGTCTCGAGGGACTCGACCAACCATGATGTTCGGTTAAGTCAACACCATCGTTACAAGATAAGTATAATTCGATGATATATCCTCGAGGGACTCGACCAAGCATATCATGTCCTCAAGTCACCGGTGACATCTCTATGTCATAGGTAAGATAGCAAATCATGATATTAGTGAGCCTCGAGAGACTCGACCAAGTCAGCCTACATCGAGAATCGGTCCCTACCAATAACGATAAAAGGCCACGTGGGTCAATCTAATTGTCTTATATTTACCGACTTAATATTATAAAGAGAGGAGAATTTTTATTTAATCTCCTAATATGATGTGTCACACACATACATATTTAATATATATCTACATCATATGTATATATATATATATAGTAGGTATATAAATAATCACACATTACATGAGTAATCATACCAAATGATCATGGACCACATCCTAATGTGATCAGGCCCTAGTGGGCCTAATCACTCACATCAAAATCTTTGCACGTAGCGGTGCATCTCCATGCTCTTGATCGTTCACATCGTCCTTGTTGGTTCCGTCGACATCTCGGCGCATCTCCATGCATCGCGATCGTCTATCTTGGCCTCGTGGGTCCGCTCCCGTTGTGTCTCCTCATATAATTATAACTTAATCATAGGCACGCAGGTCCGACAATAAACAAGAATAAAATTGGAGGCCCGTAAGCCCCAATAATAATAATAATCACATGTATATACACATCACATAGTTCATGATCATTCGTCCACACCATACATCATATGTAAATATCATTATGTAGGACTACTAGATAAAAATAATTATTATTATTAAATAAACTTTTTAATTAATTAATATTTTCTAAAATTTGGGACATGTAGGGAATTTCCTAAATTGTGAAGGGTATTTTGCTAATACGGATAGAAAGGACATGCTTGAAGTTTCTAAAACTTTGAAGGACAAAACTATGTTTTTGCCAAAAAACCTAATCCCTTCTCTTCTCCCCTGCTGTGTTGTCGCCACCGCCACCCTGTCAGCGGCAGCCACTATAGGGGGGGCGGGGGCGCCGCCTCTGCTGGCGGGCGGCTCGCCCACGAGTGGTGTGCTTGCGGGCGATGCCTCCTGCATGAGCGGGTGCCCCTGCGGGTGGTTCTGCCCATGACGATTGCTCCCGCAAATGCCGCCTGTGCGGGCGGTTGCACCTGCAATCGACGCTACAAGCGACGGCCAACCATGCAAGTGAGCATCGCTACGAGTACTATGCCCGCAGGCAGCGCCCATGAGTGTCGCCGCTTGGGTTGCAGGCGCAATGCTTGTGCCCAAGCGGCTCTGCCTACGGCTAGCCGACCGCCTATGGTTGCAACTCCGTGTAGGCGGCCTACTAACATGCGGATGGCAACAATGCTACCATCTTTGAGGGCAGCAACAATGCTGCCATCTTTGATGGCAGCAACAATTGCTGCCCTTTCTTGCTTTTACGTCAATGATTTTGACATCAAAAGCTTCTCTAAAACATATTACATAGTTCAAAACCAATCTATCACACAAACAACCTGGCTCTGGTACCACTATTAGGAAAATCTGGGGGGCGACATCATATGCGCAGTAGAAGAATATTAAAACAAAATCCTCAAAAATTCTCAAAGATGTGTTCATTGTTGTGCGAAGATTGGTGCGTAAAATCTGTGAAACTTATAAATGTGTATATTAAAGATTGTGTTATCTAGGGAGATCGTATATCCTTGAATCCCTATAGATCTCTAGGAGAGGGTGAAGGAGGTCAAGTGTCCTCCTCTCTAATGATGATCCACACAGCAGGGCTATGACGATATGTTAGGACTCTAGCTAGGAGAGTCCTAATTGAGTTTCATTAAAAGGGGCGTTCATGTAAAACCTACCTAGCCGACCCCTATTAAAGAGATGAAGAGGCCGGCTAGGATTAGGGTTAGTTGGGAGGTTGCTTCTTAGAGTAGGAGTCTTATTAGGAGTTGGTTAGAAGTAGGAGTCCTATGAGGAGTTATGGTTTAGAAGCCCTATAAATAATCATGTATTCATCCTCTCTTGACAAGTAATATATGAATCTTCTTAGCAGCTTTTAAGCAGCAACCTGGAGGAAGGAACCCCTATAGAGTTCCAAGGAGGCTGATCCCTTAAAGAGATCAACTCCAAGCTTAGAATATGTAAGGGTTCTAACATTTGGTATGAAAGCAACGTTCTTGGCATCTCGTTGCCCTTTCACAGCCGTCCAAAGCAATTCCCACAATTGCTTAAATGATCGTCGTCGAATTCCTCCGTTATCTCCACCACCGCGGATCATCCTTTGATCTCCCTATGAATTGCAATAGGTTCTAGTTTCCTACCTTACTACTGTTGCAATTTAGTTATCCTTATTCAAAAATCTAGCCATCCATCAGCCCTCCATAGCTACCCAAAGCAATTCCCACAATTGCTTAAAAGATCATCGCTGAATTTCACTGTCATCTCCACCATGGATCATCCTTTGATCTCCCCATGAATTTCAATAGGTTCTGGTTTCCTACCTTACTGCTGCTACAATTTAGTTACCCTTATTCAAAAATCCAAAAAAATCATTACTATATTGTTGCATAAACTTTTCGTCATAAAGTTTTTATCTCTACGATTAAAGATGCACTATAGAATTCCAACCGCATAGCACAGTTTGTTTAATCTTGCTTGTCCAAATCTCTATGAAATTTTTATGACAGCTTTGACACTTCCTAACAGTAGATTTTTCTTTTGTTTCATCAAAAAATTCTTAATATAAACTACTGACCTTTTATGTCCAAACTACTACACTTTAGACATAAAAATCTGCTACAGTACCTTTCCATGATCCTCAATTTTTCCGAACCTTCCACCACCCTATGCCATTAACCCATCACTAAAAAAAAGACAGAGACATCTCTGATCTATAGGCATATGCTATGGCCTCTCAAGATCCAATTGATGCCAAATTTGAAGCATGGGAATCTCGGATTGAATCGTGGTTTGAATCGTGTTTGAATCTCAGACAAATTGCGTGCTTTGTTTGCATAATTCAGAATTGGACAACCACCGAGTCCAACCAAATTTCAGCAAGGAGAGAGTTCAGAGAGGCCTCCATAGAAGGAGATACAGCCCTTGGACATGCTTCAGCCATGCATGAGGGTGGACTTCCTACGATGGGAAGAAGGAGACCCAGCGGGGTGGATTTCGTGCGTCGAATGTTACTTTCGCTACTACCAAACATCGGATGATGCTACGGTGGAAAATACTATCATCTACCTTGAAGGAGATGCTATTCAATGGTACAATTGGCTGGAATACAATCATGAGGATCCGACATGGAACCAATTTAAGAATGCACTGCTGAATCATTTCGGACCTACGGAGTATAAAAATATCGATGGCCAACTCGCAAAGATTCGACAAACCTCTACGATTCAAGAGTACCAAACCAGGTTTGAGAGGCTATCCTACCTTGCTTGTGATTGGACTGACCTTCAATTGTTAGGAACATTCATCGAAGGACTCAAGCTAGAGATTAAATGGGAGGTTAAGGCGTAGTAGCCCCGTACCATGACAGTTGTGATTTTTTTCGCCCGAATACAAGAAGAACGGCTCAACCAAGATGCTTGGAGGATGAAAACCTCTCCTAGGCCCGCAGCATATAAATCTCCTTCTTCTCCCAGCCATCCTTCGCTGCCAAAAAAATTGATAAGAGAAGAACTACGTGACTGATCAGCAAATGGTCTTTGTTAGCATTGCGACGAGCTGTGGAACCGTGATCATCACTGCAAAAAGGGCTGCCTCCTACTAATTGAACCTCTAGAAGATATGGAGGAGGAGGTCCAGGAGCATGAGGAAGAGGTTGCGGATAAAGAACAATGGTTGGTTGATATTACGATGCATGCCCTTGCTGATTACGCGAACCTGCAAATGATGAAAGTGAGAGGACTTCTGAAGCAATAACCTATCACCATTCTTATTATCACCGGGAGCACTAATAATTTTATGAACAGCAAGGTTGCTGTCTGGATGGCCTTACCTATAGAGAATTGCAGCAGGTTTGACGTTAAGGTCACCGACGGACGAATTTTGAAGTGTGATTATAGCTGCCCGCATGTGAAACTATTGCTATAGGACCAAGAGATAATTGCATATTTCTTCCTCCTCCCTCTTGATGATTATGAGGTGATTCTTGGCATCGAATGATTGACAACATTAGGTGATATTTCCTGAAATTTTATGAAACTAATTATGAAATTTTTCAGTAAGGGGAAACAGGTGATACTGCACGGGAAACGTGGGGGTGGCGTAATGACGATTTGCATACAACGAATGGAGAAGGTTTTGCACAAAGCATGCAGCGGATTTTTGGTACAATTTGAGCAGCAAACTAAGGGAGAGCCAATAGAATTTGAAGATCCAAACCTACTTCCTTTGCTTGCTCAATTTTCAGATATATTTGATGAACCACACAACCTATCTCCTACCCGTCGGCATGATCATTGTATACCGATTCTTCCGGGCAAATTTCCAGAAAATACTCGGCCATCTTGGTATCCACATCTCTAGAAGGATGAAATAGAAAGAATTGTAAAAGAGATGCTTGAAACAGGAGTTATTCGGCCAAGTTGTAGCCCTTACTCTTCACCAATGCTCCTCGTATGAAATAAGGATGGAACATGGCGAATGTGCGTTGATTACTGAGCTCTCAACGGCATAACCGTCAAGGAAAAATACCCTATTCCAGTAGTAGATAAATTGCTCGATGAATTAAAGGAAGCATGAGTCTTCCAAAGCTGAACCTTCGATCCGAGTATCATCAAATATGAGTGTACAAAGAAGACATACTGAAAACTGCCTTTTGAACACACAATGACCACTATGAATTTTTGGTAATTCCCTTTGGTCTCACTAATGCTCCCTCCATCTTATGAATGATATTTTTCATAATTATCTTTTTATATTTGTTATAGTTTTCTTCGATGATATCCTTATTTACAGCCCTTCTCTTGAAAGTCATTTACAGCACTTATGATTTGTTTTAACGATTTTGCGAGAATATAATTTTTTTGTCAAAAAATCGAAGTGCAACTTTCTTTAACATAAGGTGGAATATCTTGGGCATATCATATCAGAGGAAGGTATGGCAGTGGACCCCTCCAAACTTGAAGTAATGTAGAACTGGTCGACCCTGAGGAACATAAAATCGCTATGCGGCTTTCTCAGTTTAACAGGCTACTACTGCAAGTTCATGAAAAACTTTGGAAATATCAATGCACCCCTTACTTTCTTGCTGAAAAAAGATGCTTTCCAATGGTTGGACAAAGCCACTACCACCTTCGATGAACTTAAAGTCGCAATGATGATAACACTCGCACTAGTGCTACCCGACTTCGGCAAGACTTTTGTTATTGAAGTCGATGCCTCCGGAGTAGGAATTGGTGCTGTACTAATGCAAGATGGCCGCCCCCTCACTTATACCAGTAAGGCAATATCTCCTTCCCATCTCAAGATAACTATTTATGATAAGAATATGCTCGCGGTTGTGCATGCAGTGACCAAATGGAGACCGTACTTGATCAGGCGACGCTTTCAAATCAAGACCGATAATAAAAGCCTAAAATATTTCTTAAAGCAGAAGATATCTTCCCCCGAACAGCAAAAATGGATAATAAAGCTTCTTGGATATGATTATGAAATAACTTCCAAAAAAAGGAAAGAGAATGTTGTTGCAGATGCGCTTTCGCGACTACCAAAGCAAGCTGAATTTTTAGTCGTTTCACTTCCGACCAGCGACTTCCTTGATGATATTAAGAGGGAATGGCAGGAAAATCCGAAGACCAGTAAGATCATAAAAAAATTGGAGGAAGCACCAAGCTCCGTGGCTCATTACAGTTGGGACTCAAAAGAATTACACTATAAGGGACACATTGTGCTTGTGCCAAATTCTACTTGTATAAAGACCATCCTTCAAGAGATGCATTCCACACCTATGGCCGGGCACTCCAGGTTCCTTAGAACCTATAAGAGAATTAAGCAAAAATTTTAATAGGTAGGGATGAAAAATATTATTGCTAAATTTGTGGCAGAATGTGATATATGTCAACGACATAAAGGCGAGATAGTGATAAGTCCCGGAAAGCTACAAACCTTACCCATCCCGGACTCAATATGGATTGATATATCAATGGACTTCATCGAAGGGCTTCCCTCATCATAAGGAAAAGGTACAATTCTTGTCATCGTTGATCGCCTTACAAAGTATGCTCACTTTTGTGCTATTCATAATCCCTACACTGCTTCTAGTATTGCTCGAATCTTTATGGAGAATATTATAAAATTGCATTGGATGTAGAGATCTATTATAAGTGATCATGATAGGGTCTTCATGAGTAGATTTTGGATAGTTATTCCAGATGCAGGGAACTAAATTGAAAATGAATATGGCGTATCACCCATAAACCGACGGTCAAACTGAAGTGGTGAACAGGTGCTTGGAGATATACCTCAGATGCTTCACTAGTGACTGGTCAAAAGAGTGGACAAAGTGGCTTCCCTAGGCTGAGTGGTGGTATAATATAACTTATCATTCATCCATAAAATGTACTTCCTATGAGGCTATGTATGGCTGACCTCCCCTTGTGATCCCAAAATATGTGTTGGGCACCTCTAAAGAAGAATAAGTAGACAGGGAACTATAGGACAAAGACAAAATGCTAAAGTTGCTAAAAGATAATCTCACTACAGCTCAAGCAAGGATGAAATAGCAATATAATCAACATAAAGGTAAAAAAGAATTTTCAGTAGGAGATTGGGTCTTCCCACGACTCCAGTCATACAAGCAAACATCAATCCAGACCAGAGCATCTATGAAGCTTTCACCTCGGTTCTATGGACCCTACCAAATTTTAGAGCGCATCAGAGCGATAGCATACAGATTGGACTTACCCGCTAGCTCTCGAATTCATCCAGCCTTTCATGCGTCGTGTTTAAAGCTCAAGCTGGGACAAAACGAGACAACTCAAAGCCATCTGCCAAATATGACTATCCAAGGAGAACTCCAAACCCAGCCGAGTGCCATTATTGATTGACGGATCGTGACTCGATGACGACGACCCACTACTGAAGTGCTAATACAGTGGGCGAACCTACCAGCAGAAGATGCTAATTGGGAGAACTATGACGACTTGAAGATCAAATTCCCAGAATTCATGGATCTTCAGTCTCGAGGACAAGGCTGATTTGAAGAGGGCAGGTCTGTTATAACTCTAGCTAGGAGAGTCTTAATTGAGTTTCATTGAACGGGACATTCATATAAAACCTATCTAGTCGACCCTTATTAAAAAGGTGAAGAGGTCGGCTAGGGTTAGGGTTAGCTGAGAGGTTGCTTCTTAGAGTATGAGTCTTATTAGGAATTTGTTAGAAGTAGGAGTTGTTGGGAAAATCTTTGGGGGCAATATCACATGCGCAGTAGAAGAACAAGAAAACAAAATCCCCGATTACCAAAGAGATATTCGTCGTCATGCGAAGATTGGTGCGCAAAATCCGCGAAACTGAAAAACTGCATATAGAATATATTGTGTTACCTAGGGAGATCGTATATTCCTATTTCCTTGTAGATCCTTAGGAGAGGGTGAAGGAGGTCAAGCGTCCTCCTCTCTAGCGGTGATCCACACAGTAGGGCTGCGACGACGCTCCTCAAAACTCCAGGCCTGCTCTGAGGTAGAGAGGGGAATGAGAATATAAGAGGTAAGCAAAGGCTCTAGCCTATGAGACTCTGAATTCCTCCTATTTATAGAGGTCCCCTATCAAACCCTAATGGATCCTCGCCTAGTGGGTATTTGATCTGCATCCAATAACCCAAGCCTTTTAGATTAGTGGATCTCTATCCAATAATCTCTCATGGGCTCTTATTGGATCTCATCCATGGGATCCAATAATTCAGGGGCTTATTGGATATCCAATAAGACAAGGGCTCCGTCGGATATCTCATATTCGAACCTCTACTCATCGCAATACCTACCATATGTGTGTGACCCTCTAGGCCCAATATCGAGCTGGCTGTGAGTCATATCTGTCAGAACTCCTTCTAACTCAGTGAATTATTATCTCTATAATAATTCACTTGACTCATCGACTATAGACGTACTAGGCCACTACGCCGTAGTCCCCAGACGATACAAGGGAATCCAATCCATTGGATCTGTCTGTCCTCAGTTACCGTGTACCTACAATCCCTCATCCATCTAATATCCCAGAGACCGTATATCAAGCATGGTGTTGTCAGACCCATATGGTTTCTACTCGAGTCTCGCTCTAATCGGATTATCCCGGAGAACTCTTTCTCTCTCAACCCGAATGACCCTGGCCAGGGATTTGTTTGAGTAAAAACACATAGGATATTCCTCTCATGACGCCGAGAGTGGATGATCCTCTATTGACACTCAATAGCCCTCCTAAGGTCGACTACCACTCCCAATAACTAGTAGTACTAGATCTGGGACAGCCAAACCTATAAGTCTAGTATCAAAGAGTGGAGCACTCATACAGGACATCTTTGGTATCTCAAGTCTAAGGACCAGATATACCACTAGGACTACGGAATCGTTGTTTGACAATAAAGCATCATCAACCATCCAACATTTCATAAGCGGATCAATCAATGAACTCATTCTCCAATGAGCACCTGTACTGTATCCCTAGTGTCCCTACACGAGCAGCTATGAGACCAGCTGCTTCCATCATATGGACGGGTATACAGCACACCAGTCTGTCCGGTTATCACGATATCCCTCTCGAGTAACCTATGACTGGGATTATTTAGGATATATGTTTAAAGGTGAATCGATCTCATTTTCGTGATCTCATCATGATCCGATTCCCATTGCACAAATCCAAGGACATCACAATATATATATGCATATATGCAACAGCTATAAAGTGATATATGCCAAAATATAATAAGCAAAAAGATTCTATATCAAGTCACACGTGCCATCACTCACGTGATTGGCTTGCTGGGCACCTATGACTAGCAATCTCCTACTTGACCTAAAGCCAATCACCTATGTGTCTGATCCCTATTAGACCCCTGTGACGCTCAAAGATAATCTGAGACAACAGCTTTGTCAGTGGATCTGCAATGTTATCTTCGGATGGAACACTTTCCACTACTACATCTTCTTGGGTTACGATCTCTCTGATAAGGTGGAACCTCCTCATAACATGCTTAGATTTCTGATGAGACCTAGGTTCCTTCGCTTGACCAATCGCTTTGTTGTTGTCGCAATATAAGGAGATCGGCTCCTCGCTACCCGGCACGACTCCCAAATCTGTGATGAACTTCTTCAACCAGACTTCCTCCTTTGCTGCATCTGATGCAGCAATGTACTCCACCTCTGTGGTCGAGTCAGTAGTAGTATCTTGCTTGGAACTCTTCCAGCACACTGCTCCTCCATTCAAGGTGTACACGTACCCCAAATTCGACTTGCTATCATCGACATCAGATTGAAAACTTGAGTCTGTGTAGCCTTCAACCTTAAGGCTACTACCTCTATATACTAGTAAAAGATCCTTAGTCCTTCTCAAGTACTTAAGGATACACTTTACTGCTTTTCAATGCTCCAATCCTAGATCTGCCTGATACCTGCTCGTGACACTCAGAGCATGCGCTATATCAGGCCTTGTACATAGCATGGCATACATGATAGACCCTATTGCTGAGGCATAAGGTATCATATCCATGTTCGCCTTTTCTTCTAGAGTCTTTGGGGTCATACTCGTAGAAAGTGATATCCGATGTCTCATCGGTACGAGACCTCTCTTGGAATTTTTCATGCCAAACCTTTTGACAATGATTTCTATGTACCTGGACTAGGATAAGCCAAGCATCCTCTTGGATCTATCTCTATAGATTCTAATCCCCAAGATATAGGATGCTTCCCCCAAGTCCTTCATGGAGAAGTGTCTAGATAACCAAGCCTTTACCGTGGATAGCATTCCTACGTCATTCCCAATGATCAGGATGTCATCCACATATAACACCAAAAAGGTGATAGTGCTCCCACTTACCTTTCTGTACACACAAGGCTCATCTTCGTTCTTAATGAAGTCATAAGATCTGATTGTCTCATCAAATCTTATGTTCCAACTTCGAGAAGCTTGCTTTAGTCCATAAATGGATCTAAGCAACCTACACACCTTATCTGGGCAGTTCTTGGACACGAATCCCTCAGGTTACATCATATACACCTCCTCATCGAGGTTCCCATTAAGGAATGCGGTTTTCACATCCATCTGCCAAATCTCATAATTATAGTGTGCTGCAATAGCCAATAGAATTCTGATGGATTTTAGCATTGCTACGGGTGAGAAGGTTTCGTCGTAGTCAACACCTTGCCTTTGACGATACCCCTTAGCCACTAGCCTTACTTTATAGGTCTCTACCTTTCCATCTATTCCGATCTTTTTCCTAAAGATCCACTTTCAACTGATGGGTACAATACCTTCGGGCATATCAACTAGGTTCCAAACCTTGTTGGAGTACATAGAATCCATCTCATAATTCATGGCTTCTTGCCACTTCTTGGAGTCTATACTCATAATAGCCTCCTCGTAGGTCTGAGGATCAATATCCTCAACATCCTCTCCTCTAATATGTCCCACATATCTCTCAGGAGGATGGGATACTCTATCAGACCTACGTAAAGTTAAAACTTGTATATTAGGTACCTGAACAGACTCGGGCTGTAGAGTGGTGCTTGAACTTGGTTCTCTAACCTCACTCAACTCTATCATTCTCCCACTATCACCGCCAAGAATTTGTTCCTTCTCAAGGAACACTGCTCTCTTAGTTACAAAGACCTTTTGGCCCTCGAGATGATAGAAATAATACCCTCAATTTTCCTTAGGGTATCCCACAAATTTGCATCACTCTGTCCTTGATTCTAACTTATCGGGGTTGTGTCTTTTAACGTGGGCAGGGCAGCCCCAAATCTTAACAACCTTAAGATCAGGCTTCTTCCCTTTCCATATCTCATATGGTGTAGACACTACCGACTTAGTTGGAACTCTGTTCAGAAGGTAAGCTGTGGTTTCTTGGGCATATCCCTAGAATGAGATGGGTAGGTCAGCGAAACTCATCATGGACTATACCATATCTAATAACGTACGATTTCTCATTTCAAAGACACCATTGAGCTGAGGTGTATAAGGAGGTGTCCATTGGGATAATATCCCATGGTCCTTGAGGAACTGAGTAAACTCTATACTTAAGTACTCACCTCCTCGATCTGATTGAAGAGTTTTGATAGTCTTTCCAGTCTGGTTCTCCACCTCATTCTCATACTCTCTGAATTTCTCAAAGGCCTCGGACTTGTACTTCATTAAGTACACATATCCATATCTTGAGAAATCATCAGTAAAGGTAATGAAGTAGGAGTAACCACCAATGGCATGAGTTGACATGGGTCCACATACATCACTATGTATGAGTTCCAACAGCTCAGTGGCTCTCTCTCCAGTTCCACTAAATGGAGAGTTGGTTAGTTTTCCACGAAGGCAAGGCTCGCAAGTTGCATATGACACATAGTCGAATGGATCTAGATATCCATCATTTAGCAACTTTTGAATCCTTCTTTCATGGATGTGACCTAGCCTACAATGCAACAGGTATGCACTGTTTATCTCATCTCGTTTCTTCTTTGACACATTTACATTCATGATATGTGGAGTAGTGTCTAACATAAATAAACCATTATGCAATGTTCCTTTCGTGATGATCTTATCATCTAATAATATCGAACAACCATTGTTCTCAAAAACTAATTTATATTCACTAACTGTCAAACATGAAATTGAGATAATATTTTTGATAATAGAAGGAACAAAATAACATGCATCTAATGCAATAAAAGCTCCACTAGGCAGATGTAGGGCGACCTCGCCAATAGCTACTACAGCAACTTTTGCTCCATTACCCATCTTGTGGTCCATCTCGCCTCTCTCTAGTCTCCTAGGTCTTGCCAGAACCTGCAACGAATTGCATATATGATAAGCACTATCGGTATCCAATACCCATGTGTTATCATAAGAGTCTGACAAATTGAGACTGATCATGAATGTACCTGAAGCTTCATCAAGCTTTTGTTTTGCCCTTTCTACAAGGTACTCTTTGTAGTTCCTCTTCCAATGCCCATCTTTACCATAGTGGAAGCACTGGCCTTTGTCCTTTACTGGGTCTTTCTTAGCAACCTTTGCTTTACCTGGTCTGCCCTTGCCCTTTCCCTTCTTAAGGGACCTTTCTGCTTTCCTTTTCTTTCTGGTCTCACTAGTGTAGAGAACTGGCTTCTCTTTCTTAATAGTATTCTCTACCTCCATCAACATATTGAGGAGCTTTGGGAGAGTCACCTCAAGCTTGTTCATATTAAAATTCATTATGAACTGTGAAAAGCAATCTGGTAGGGACTGAAGCATAATGTCGACACACAAGTTATCCTCTAGGACCATTCCTAGACTTGTGAGTTTCTCTATACACTCAATCATCTTTAGGACATGGTTCTGAATCGGTGTCCCCTTAGTCATCCTAGCGCGGAAGAGGCTCTTGGATATCTCATATCGCTGAGTCCTTCCCTATTCCTCAAACAATTTACGGACATGTAGGAGAATGGATCTGGCATCCATCTTTTCATGTTGTCTCTATAACTTAAGAGTCATAGAGCCTAACATATAGCACTGAGCAAGAGTGGAGTCATCAATGTACTTCACGTAGCGAGCAATCTCATCCTCGCTTGCCATTTCATCGGGCGTAGGCATCACTATATCAAGGGCGTACATGATTTTCTCCGCTGTGAGAATAATTCTGAAGTTACGGAGCCAATCCGTATAATTTGGACCAGTGAGGCGGTTGACATCAAGTATGCCACGTAAGGGATTTGAAAGCGATATTTTCTGAAAATAAAGATGCAACAGAAATGAATAACATGCAGATTTTGCAAAAAATAAACTATCAAGATATGGACTTCTATCTTAATATGCTCCCACTATTTTACTAACGAGTCACGCGACACCCTAAGCACATGAAACGGAAGTCTCCGGCAGACTTCTAGTGGGAATCAAGATCCAATCAGCGTCTTAGTGTAACCTCAAGGGACTCGACCAATCACACTAAGCCTAAAAGGTAGGCAACTCTTGCCGATCACAACTCCTTATTATTCCCGTCCTGTTCGGCCTCTGAATCACCATGGTCTCGAGGGACTCGACTAACCATGATGCTCGGTTAAGTCAACACCTTTGTTACAAGATGAGTCAGATTTGATGATATACCCTCGAGGGACTCGACTAAGCATACCATGTCCTCAAGTCACCGGTGACATATCTATGTCATAAGCAAGATAGCGAATCGCGATATAGGTGAGTCTCGAGGGACTCGACCAGCTCAACCTACACCGGGAATCGGTTCCTACTTATAACGATGGAAGGCCATGTGGGTCAATCTAATTGCCTCACATTTACCGACTTAATATTATCGAGAGAGATGTTTCTATGATTTGGTTTCCTAATATGACATGTCACACATATACATATTTAAATATATCTATATCGCATGCAAATATATATACATATCTAGTATGTGTATAAGTAATCACACCAGATGATCATGGACCATAACTTAATGTAATTAGGCCCGAGCCGGTAAGCCAAA
This sequence comes from Musa acuminata AAA Group, assembly GCF_036884655.1. Taxonomy (NCBI): domain Eukaryota; kingdom Viridiplantae; phylum Streptophyta; class Magnoliopsida; order Zingiberales; family Musaceae; genus Musa; species Musa acuminata. The sequence continues at coordinate 12,554,317 of NC_088342.1, forward strand.
TCACTCACATCAAGATCTATGTGTGCAACGGTGCATCTCCATACCCTGTGATCGTCCATCTCGTCCTCGTCGGTTCCGTCGACATCTCGATGCATCTTCATGCATCGCAATCGTCCGTCTCGTGGGTCCCGCTATCGCATCCACGCTCCCGCTGCGCCTCCTCATGTGATTACAACTTAATCATAGGCACACAGGCCCGACAATAAACGAGAAATATAATGGAGGCTCGCAGACCCCAATAATAATAATCACAAGTACACACATCACACTGTCCATGATCATCCGTCCACACATCATACATCACATATATAAATAATCATCATCATGTAGGACTACTAGATAATAATAAAAATAATAATCAACTAAACTTTTTAATTAATTAGTATTTTATAAAATCAGGGACATATAGGAAATTTCTTAATTACTATGGGTATTTTCATAATTTAGACAAAAGATAAAAACTAGAATTTCTCAAATTTCGAGGGCCAAAACTGTCTTTCGCCCAAAAAACCCTAATGCCCTCATCTTCCCCTACTGCTACTGCTGCCGCCGCCTCCGCCACCCTGTCGGCGATGGGCTGTGCAGCGGAGGGTGGGGTCGCTGCCCTCGCTTGTAGGCAGCACGCCCGCTGGCGGCGCTGCCCCTGTAGTTGGGCGCCCCTACGGACGCCGTCGCCTCCACAGGCGGGCACCCCTATGGGCTTTTGCCCTGGGAGCAGCGGCCACAGGTGCCGCTGCCCTACGATGCGTCACCACACGAGAGCAGCGGCAGCAGGCGCCGCTGCCCTTGCGGTTGCAACTGTAGGCTGCCTGCCTGCACGCTGATGGCAGTGCTGCCATCTGCAATGGCAGTGCTGCCATCTGCGATGGCAACGAGGGCAGCAACAGTTGCTGCCCTTTTCCGCTTTTGCGTCAACGATTTTGACGTCAAAAGCTTCTCCAAAACACAACACACGTAGTTTAAAACCAATCTATCGCACGAACAACCAGGCTTTGATACCACTGTTGGGAAAATCTTTGGGGGTGACATTACATGTGCAGCGGAAGAATAAGAAAACAAAATCCCTGATTCCCAAAGAGATGTTCATCGTTGTGCGAAGATTGGTGCGCAAAATTCGTGAAACTGAAAAACTACATATAGAATAGATTGTGTTTCCTAGGGAGATCGTATATCCCTATTTCCTTGCAGATCCTTAGGAGATGGTGAAGGAGGTCAAGCGTCCTCCTCTCTAGCGATGATCTACACAGCAGGGCTATGACGACGCTCCTCAAAACTCCAGGCCTGCTCTGAGGTAGAGAGGGGAAGGAGAATAGGAGAGGCAAGCAAAAGCTCTAGCCTATGAGGCTCTGAATTTCTCCTATTTATAGAGGTCCCCTGTCAAACCCTAATGGATCCTCGCCTAGTGGGTATTGGATCTGCATCCAATAACCCAAGCCTTTTAGATTAGTGGATCTCTATCCAATAATCTCTCATAGGCTCTTATTGGATCTCGTCCATGGGATCCAATAATTCAGAGGCTTATTGGATATCCAATAAGACAAGGGCTCCGTCGGATATCTCATATCTGAACCTCTACTCATCATAATGCCTACCATATGTGTGTGACCCTCTAGGCGAAATATCGAGCTGGCCGTGAGTAATACCTATCAGAACTCCTTCTAACTCAGTGAATTATTATCTCTGTAATAATTCACTTGACTCATCGACTACGGACGTACAAGCCACTACGCCGTAGTCCCCAAACGATACAGGGGAATCCAATCCATTGGACATGTCTGTCCTTAGTTACCGTGTACCTATAGTCCCTCATCCATCTAATATCCCAGAGACCGTATATCGAGCATGGTGCTGTCAGACCCATACGGTTTCTACTCGAGTCTTGCTCTAATCGGACTCTCCCGGAGAACTCTTTCTCTCTCAACCCAAATGACCCTGGCCAAGGATTTGTCTGAGCAAGAATACATGGGATATTCCTCTCATGATGCCGAGAGTGGATGATCCTCTATTGACACTCAATAGCCCTCGTAAGGTCGACTACCACTCCCAATAACTAGTTGTACTAGATCTGGGACAGCCAAACCTATAAGTCTGGTATCAAAGAGTGGAGCACTCATACAGGACATCCTTGGTGTCTCAAGTCTAAGGACCAGATATACCACTAGGACTAGGGAATCGCTGTCTAACAATAAGGCATCATCAACCATCCAGCATTCAGTAAGCGGATCAATCAGTGAACTCATTCTCCAATAAGCACCTGTACTATGTCCCTAGTGTCCTTACACGAGCAGCTATGAGACCAGCTGCATCCATCATATGGACGGGTATATAGCACACCAGTCTGTCCAGTTATCACGATGTCCCTCTCGAGTAACCTATGACCGGGATTATTTAGGATATGTGTTTAAAGGTGAATCAATCTCATTTTCGTGATCTCATCACAATCCGATTCCCATTGCACAAATCCAAGGACATCACAATATATATATGCATATATGCAATAGTTATAAAGTGATATATGCCAAAATATAATAAACAAAAAGATTCTGTATCAAGTCACACGTGCCATCACTCACGTGATTGGCTTGCTGGGCACCTATTGTTGAATCTCGGATTTTGATGATAAAATAAATTGATGGGTTAATTGATCTAATCCATATTATTGAGTTAAGTGTGTAGGATTAATAATGATAACCAGAAAACATAAAGTAAGAATACCGGAGTCAAGTTCGATGGACGTTTAAGAGTCCGAAGAATCATCGGAGATGCTGCCGGAACCAACCGAGAAGAAATCGGGAACCTGTCGGAATTTTCGGAAGTTCGCCGAAGAGATCATCGGAGGTTCGCGGAGATCATCGAGAAGGCTCGGCTACTCGTTGAAGTCGTCATAAGATCGGGAGCTTGCTGGGAGTCCGTTGGAAGAAATCCGAGGGCATATCGGAAGTCCGCCGGAAGTTCGTCGGAAAGCTCGCCGGAAGAAGACTCGACATTCACAGTTGAAAACTTGCTTGGGATGTTTTTAGTTATGTAGTTCATATGTAATTAGGATTAGGATTAAAAGATAATCCTATATCCTGGTCAGGGGTCAATTGGGCCCAAAATTAGACTTGGTTTGGGCTAAATTTAAAGCCCAACCAGTGAGCCGAAGGGTCTGGCGGTGGCACCGCCCGATCGGGCAGTGGCACCGCCCAACACCCGAGAGCCAGGCGGTGGCACCGCTAGTCCACTATCAGTGTCAGACACTGACAGGTGGTGGCACTGCCAGCATCGGGAACCAAAGAGAATTCAAATTTTGTAGCCCAAATTTGAATCCTCTTGAGGCTTATAAATACCCCTCAATTCTCAGCTGAGATTACAACTTTTTGAGAAGCAATTGATTGAGAGAAAGGTCTTAGAAAAGTCTTAGCAAGTCTTATTTTCAATTTGCTAGAGTGTTCACCTTCTTCTTTCTTGCTGAAAATTTGTAAGAGTGTGAACCGCTTGTAAAAAGTTGTAAGAGGGGTATTTGCGCTTCCCCTTCAAAAGATTTGCTAGTGGAAGGTGGGAGCCTCATCGAAGAGGGCCTCGCAAGTGAATGTAGGTCATTTGACCATACCACTTTAAAATCAGCGTGATTTCTGGTTTGCATTTCATTATTGCTATTTACATTACTGCAAACCTTCTTACGTGCTTTATTTCCTTATTACCTTTGCTGCATACCTTTACGAACACGCATTCAAGTTAAACTTTTCAAGTTTGATTTTCATCATATCAAAAGATTTGTCGAAACCGACATTTTAATCCGCTACACTAATTCACCCCCCCCCCCCTCTTAGTGTCGCTCCGATCCTAATAATTGGTATCAGAGCAAGGCTCACTCTCATATTTGGTTTGATACCCAAGAGAGATGGCTTACTCCAGCATACATGAGGGTCATTCTATCACACGTCCACCCATATTTAATGGGTCGGATTATACTTATTGGAAGACTCGTATGAGGATCTACCTCATTTCCATGGATTTCGAGCTTTGGACTATTGTCGAAAATGGATTTCAAAAATCTTCTCTTCCGATGAGCGAATGGAATGAATCAGAGAAGAAGGTTTTTGCTTTAAACGCAAAGGCTATGAATGCCTTGTTTTGTGCACTAGACAAAAATGAATTTAATCGTGTTTCAATTTGTGATTCGGCTTTTGATATTTGGAGAACTCTTGAGGTCACTCATGAAGGCACTAGCCGAGTGAAAGAGTCTAAAATCAACATCCTTATGCACTCTTACGAACTCTTCAGAATGAAACCAAGTGAGTCCATCGGAGACATGTACACCCAGTTCACGGATGTCATCAATGGACTCAAAGCTCTTGGTAAAGATTTTACTAACTTTGAACTAGTAACTAAAATCTTAAGATCCCTCCCTAAAATTTGGGATCCAAAAGTTACGGTCATTCAAGATGTCAAAGACCTTAAAACATTCCCTCTTGAAGAACTTATTAGGTCTCTAATAACCTACGAAATGATATGTCAAGCTCATGACGAGCTCGAGAACCCCCTGCCAAAGAACAGGAAGAATATGGCACTCACATCACAAGAAGATCACTTGAAAGGAACATCAAGTGATGAGGATAGTGACAATGACATTACACTTTTGACTCAAAAATTTAAAAAATATTTAAGAAAGAATAAATTTAAAAATAATACAAAAAATAAATTCGAACACAAGAAGGACCAAGTGATTTGCTATGAGTGCAAAAAACCGGGACACTACAAGAACGATTGTCCTCAAGCCAAAAAGAGAACATCAAAAAAGAAGGCGCTCAAGGCAACGTGGGATGATTCAAGCACGTCCGAAGAAGAGGAGTCCAACACTGAGCAAGTTGCTCATTACGCCCTATTGGCCATCGGAGAAGAGGTAATGGATTTAATTGATGCAGATTTACCTTATCATGAATTATTAAATGCCTTCCATGAGTTATTTGATGAATGTAGGACAATTAGTAGAAAATACAAATTGCTAAAAAAGGAGCATGATAGTCTCACTTGTAATGTCGATAAATTAAAGACTGAATATCATGATAGTTTAGCTCCATGTATAAAATGCCATGATCTAGAAACTCTCCAAAAGAAGAACTTGCTACTTAAGGACACCTTGAAGAAATTCGAGGTTGGTAGCAAGTCTTTGAACATGATCCTTACAAATAAGGGTCACGTTCCTAAAAGAAGTGGAATCGGATTTGTGAGAAGTCCTCACCAAAATCCAACCACCTTCATTATGTTGAATCTCGGATTTTGATGATGAAGTCAATTGTCATTTGTTATTTAATCTATATGTTGAGATAAGTGTGCAGGATTAACTATAATGAAAATAAGATATGCAGCAGGAGTTGCGCCGGAGTCAAGATAATGATCACGTTGGGAGTTCGAGAGTTCGACAGAAGTTCGGACAGTCGTCGGAGGTTCTGCAGGAACAAATCCGAGAAGTCCATGAGCTTGCCAAAGAAGCTCGTCGGAACTCGCCAAGTGGATCGTCGCAAGTCCAGGAGTTTGCCGGAAGTCCGCAAGAGCATCACCGAGGGTTCATCGGATGATCGACGGAAGTTCGCCGGAAGCTCGCCGGAAGAAGCGATTGACGCACCGGAGTAAGTTGCAATAAATGTCTTAGGAAATATCGTAGTTAGCACAATGATTAAGTTGGAAATGGGAGGTGATCCCATTAACTTAATCTTGGGCAATTGGGCCCCTACCCAAATTGGGCCGAATGGATCAACCCATTCGAACCCTGATTTCTGCCAGGCGGTTGAACCGCCCAAGCCAAGCGGTGGCACCGCCTGGGCTCAGTCTACGAGCTCTGGCTGAGCGGTGCAACCGCCTCAGTCAGGCGGTGGCATCGCCTGAGCTTGGTCTTCGAGCTCTGGCAGGAGGTGCAACCGCCCCTGACAGGAGGTGGCACTACCCAAAGGCTCAGTCTTCGAGCTCTGCCAGGCAGTGCAACCGCCAGATCCCGGAATTCTGGGAATTAACAGTTTTGAGCTCCAAATTCAAACTGGGTTGGGGCCTATAAATACCCCATCCTTTCAGCACTGAAAGGGCACCCAGAAACCACCGAAATTCTGATTTTCCTTTGTGATTTTTAGAGCTCAAAAGTGTTGTATGAGTTGAAAGTTCTTCTTCCTCTTTTCTTCCAAGTTCTAATATGTTAAGAGAGTAAAGGAAATTCTGTAAGGGTTATCTCCTAAGCCCGTCAAAAGGAGTGAAACTGTAAAACAGTGGTTGGCCTTCGCCTATTGAAGGAAGGCCTCTAGTTGACGTCGGTGACCTCGTCGGTGGAGGAAGCCAAAAGTGGAGTAGGTCAAGATTGACCGAACCACTCTAAATCTTGATTTGCATTTACTTTGTGCATCTTATCTTTACTGCAAACCTCCTCAAAAGCTTACTGCCTTCTGCGCATATACGATTGGTTTTCAAGCTTTGCACTTTCCGAATCGGTGTTTAGACGTAAATCAGTTTTATCGTACGATTATCATATTTCAGTTTGCGTTTACTTTTGATTTCTATCATAACAACAAACTGCCTTTATATCCTTGCTTTAACTGCAACTCGCTTAATCAAGTGATTTACAAATCAGCATTTAGACGTAAATCAGTTTTTTTTCGTACGAGTATCATATTTCAGTTTGCGCCTACTATCTGATTTGAACCATAACTGTAAACTGCATTTATATCTTTGCTGCATCTCGCTTAATCAAAAGTTAAAGTAATTTACGAATCAGCTTTCTTACTGAAATCACTTTTATCGAACAAACGCAGTTTTTTTTTTTTAATCGTAGAAAGTTTTCCGCTGTACTAATTCACCCCCTCCTCTTAGTGCTCTTGATCCTAACAATTGGTATCAGAGCGGGGTTAACTCTCAAACGGATTAAAACCGAAGAGAGATGGCATACGCTGAAAACCAAGAGGGCCATTCTATTACACGTCCACCTATGTTCAATGGGACGGACTACACCTATTGGAAGACCCGAATGAGGATCTTTCTTATTTCTATGTATTTTGAACTTTGGAATCTTGTCGAAAATGGATTTTCGAAGTCTTCTCTTCCAATGATCGATTGGAATGAATTGGAGAAGAAGGCTTTCGCTCTTAATGCAAAGGCTATGAATGCCTTATTTTGTGCACTTGATAAAAACGAGTTCAACTGTGTTTCGATTTGTGAAACCGCATTTGATATTTGACACACACTCGAAGTGACTCACGAAGGCACAAGTAGAGTGAAAGAGTCAAAAATCAATCTTTTGTTACATTCTTTCGAACTTTTCCGGATGAAACCGAGTGAGACTATTGGCGACATGTTTACCCGTTTCACGGATGTCGTCAACGGTCTAAAAGGACTCGAAAAAATTTTTTCGGATTTTGAGTTCGTAAATAAGATTCTAAGATCCCTTCCTAAAAGTTGGGATCCTAAAGTCACTGCTATTCAAGAGGCAAAAGATCTAAACAACTTCCCTCTTGAAGAACTAATCTGGTCATTAATGACCTACGAGATGACTTGCAAAGCTCATGAAGAGCAAGAAGACATCCTTCCAAAGAACAGGAAGGATATGGCACTTAGAACTTCAGAAGACCACTTGAGAGAAAACTCAAGTGATGAGGACTGTGACGATGACTTGGCACTTCTAACAAAAAAAATTTAAAAAATTCATTAAAAGAAACAAGTTTAAGAATGACACAAAAAATAAACTTGAACCCAAGAAGGACCAAGTTATTTGCTACGAGTGCAAAAAGCTGGGACACTATAAAAGTGATTGTCCCCAAGTCAAAAAGAGAACATCAAAGAAGAAGGCGCTCAAAGCAACGTGGGATGACTCGAGCGCGTCCGAAGAAGAGGAGTTCAACACCGAGCAAGTTGCTCATTACGCCTTAATGGCCATCGGAGAGGAGGTAATGAATTTAATAGATGTAGATTTATCATTTGATGAATTATTAAATATCTTCCATGACTAATTTGATGAATGCAAGATTATTAGCAAAAAATACAAATTGCTAAAAAAGGAGCATGATAGTCTTACTTGTAATTTGGATAAGTTAAAAACTGAATATCATGATAGTTTAGGTTCATGCATAAAATACCATGATCTAGAAACTCTCCAAAAGGAAAACTTGCTACTTAAGGACACCTTGAAGAAATTCGAGGTTGATAGCAAGTCTTTGAACATGATCCTTGCAAACAAGGATCACGTTCCCAAAAAAAGTGGAATCGGATTTGTGAGAAGTCCTCACCAAAATCCAACCACCTTCATAAAAGGCCCTATCTTACATGTTCGACACCAAAGCAAATGCAACTTTTGTTGCAAACTTGGACACAAAATGCATTATTGTCCATTCAAGAAAATTAGTCCGAACAAATTAATTTGGGTTCCTAAAGGAACCATGATAAATTCTATGCAACATGATAAAAAATGTAGATCTATTTTTGAGGCATCCAAAAGCAAATGGGTACCTAAAGATCATCCATTCTTGTAAAGACATAAAACATCATAAGCTAGGAGTAAGAAATAATATCCTGCATTTGGATTCTCGATATTCATGACCCGAGATCCAAAAAGAACTCGCGATGCTCTCTAGCCTAAATAACAGAAGAGGATTAGAAAATTAAAATTACAAATGCGATATAGATACAATCCTATTTGATCCCTCGGAATTGGAAACTCATGATTCTCACTTCACATGTCCTCTGGATTTTCGAACCCATTGATGACATTCGTTCGTTACTTTCGAATCCAACTATATCATGAACTTGCAAGGCTTACCAACTTGAACAATCTGTCACAAACATGTGCACGACATTTAGAGTATGCACGTCACAAGATCTATCTTGATCATGCAAAATTTCTTATCTTACAATGAAAATTCTTACGTAATTACATAAGTAAAGTTGATTGCTCTAAATGAAAATTCTTCTTAAGTCAAAAACATTCAAATCAGATCACACTGCAGTCAGAGCAAGTGCTCACCACCTATAGGCGGTGGCACCGCCCCAGTTGGAGGTAGCACCTACGACTATCATGTGTTGCAAGCGGTTGCACCGCCCCAGCCAGCGGTGCAACCGCCCGCAATTCTGCCTCTTTTTAACCCGAGCTAGGGCCAGCGGTGGAACCGAGATTGTTGAATCTCGGATTTTGATGATTAAGTCAATTGTCATTTGTTATCTAATCTATATGTTGAGATAAGTGTGCAGGATTAACTACGATGAAAGTAAGATATGCAGCAGGAGTTGCGCCGGAGTCAAGACAATGATCACGTTGGGAGTTCGAGAGTTCAACGGAAGTTCGGACAGTCGTCAGAGGTTCTACGGGAACAAATCCGAGAAGTCCATGAGCTTGCCAAAGAAGCTCGTCGGAACTCACAAAGTGGATCGTCGTAAGTCCAGGAGTTTTCCGGAAGTCCGCAGGAGCATCACCGAGGGTTCATCGGATGATCGACGGAAGTTCGCCGGAAGCTCGCCGGAAAAAGCGATTGACGCACCGAAGCAAGTTGCAGTAAATGTCTTAGGAAATATCATAGTTAGCACAATGATTAAGTTGGAAATGGGAGGTGATCCCATTAACTTAATCTTGGGGCAATTGGGCTCTTGAAAAACCCAAATTGGGACGAATGGATCAACCCATTCGGACCCTGATTTCTGCCAAGCGGTTGAACCGCCCAAGCCAGGAGGTGGCACCGCCTGGGCTAAGTCTCCGAGCGAGACTAGGTGGTGCAACCGCCCCAGCCAGGAGGTGGCACCGCCTGAGCTCAATCTCCGAGTGAGACTAGGTGGTGCAACCTCCCCTGATAGGAGGTGGCACTGCCTGAGCTCGGTCTTTGAGCTCTGGCAGGAGGTGCAACCGCCCCTGACAGGAGGTGGCACCGCCCAGAGGCTCAGTCTTCGAGCTCTGCCAGGCGGTGCAACCGCTCCAGTCAGGAGGTGCAACCGCCAGATCTCGGAATTCCTGGAATTGACAGTTTTGAGCTCCAAATTCAAACTGGGTTAGGGCCTATAAATACCCCACCCATTCAGCACTGAAAGGTAACAAATATACACCGAAATCCTGATCTTGTTCTGTGATTTTTAGAGCTCAAAATTATTGTAAAGGCCAAAAGTTCTTCTCCCTCTTTTCTTCTAAGTTCTGAGCTTGAAAGAGAGGAGAGAAAATTCTGTAAGGGTTGTCTCCTAAGCCCGTCAAAAGGAGTGAAACTGTAAAAGGTTGGTCGGCCTTCGCCTATTGAAGGAAGGCCTCTAGTTGACGTCGGTGACCTCGTCGGTGGAGGAAGCCAAAAGTGGAGTAGGTCAAGATTGACCGAACCACTCTAAATCTCGATTTGCATTTACTTTGAGCATATTATCTTTACTGCAAACCTCCTCTAAAGCCTACTTTCTGCGCATATACGATCAGGTTTCAAGCTCTGCACTTTCCGAATCGGCGTTTAGACGTAAATTAGTTTTATCGTACGATCATCATATTTCTTTTTGCGTTTATGTTTTGATTTCTATTATAACTGCAAACTGCCTTTATATCCTTGCTTAAACTACATCTCACTTAATCAAGTGATTTACGAATCAGCATTTAGACGTACATCAGTTTTTTCGTACGAATATCATATTTCAGTTTGCGCCTACTATTTGATTAGAATCATAACTGCAAACTGCATTTATATCTTTGTTGCATCTCGCTTAAACAAAAGTTAAAGTAATTTACGAATCAGCTTTCTTACCAAAATCACTTTTAACGAACGAACGCAGTTTTTATTTTTCGTAGAAGGTTTTCCGCTGCACTAATTCACCCCCCCCCCCTCTTAGTGCTCTTGATCCTAACAATTGGTATCAGAGCAGGGTTAACTCTCAAATGGATTAAAACCCAAGAGAGATGGCATACGTCGGAAACCAAGAGGGCCATTCTATTACACGTCCACCCATGTTCAATGGGATGGACTACACCTATTGGAAGACCCGAATGAGGATCTTTCTTATTTCTATGGATTTTGAACTTTGGAATCTTGTCGAAAATGGATTTTCGAAGTCTTCTCTTCCAATGATCGATTGGAATGAATTGGAGAAGAAGGCTTTCGCTCTTAATGCAAAGGCTATGAATGCCTTATTTTGTGCGTTTGATAAAAACGAGTTCAACCATGTTTCGATTTGTGAAACCGCATTTGATATTTGGAACACACTCGAAGTGACTCACGAAGGCACAAGTAGAGTGAAAGAGTCAAAAATCAATCTTTTGTTACATTCTTTCGAACTTTTCCGGATGAAACCGAGTGAGACTATTGGCGACATGTTTACCCGTTTCACGGATGTCGTCAACGGTCTAAAAGGACTCGGAAAAAGTTTTTCGGATTTTGAGCTCGTAAATAAGATTCTAAGATCCCTTCCTAAGAGTTGGGATCCTAAAGTCACTGCTAGTCAAGAGGCGAAAGATCTAAACAACTTCCCTCTTGAAGAACTAATCGGGTCATTAATGACCTACGAGATGACATGCAAAGCTCATGAAGAGCAAGAAGATCCTGATCCCCACTAGAAGTTTGCCGGAGACTTCCGTTTCACGTGCTAAGGGTGTCGCGTGACTGGTTAGTAAAATAGTGGGAGCATATTAAGATAGAAGTCCATATCTTGATAGTTTATTTCTTGCAAAATATGCATGTTATTCATTTCTGATGCATCTTTATTTTCAGAAAATGTCACTTTCAAATCCCTTACGTGGCATACTTGATGTTAACCGCCTCATTGGTCCAAATTATACGGATTAGCTCGGTAACTTGAGAATTGTTCTCACAGCGGAGAAAATTGTGTACGTCCTTGATATAGTGATGCCTACGCCCGAAGAAGGGGCAAACGAGGATGAGATCGCTCGCTACGTGAAGTACATTGATGACTCCACTCTTGCTCAGTGCTATATGTTGGGCTCTATGACTCCTGAGTTACAGAGACAACATGAAAAGATGGATGCCAGATCCATTCTCCTACATGTCCGTAAATTGTTTGAGGAACAGGGAAGGACTCAGCGATATGAGATATCCAAGAGCCTCTTCCACGCTAGGATGACTGAGGGGACACCGGTTCAGAACCATGTTCTAAAGATGATTGAGTGGATAGAGAAACTCACAGGTCTAGGAATGGTCCTAGAGGATAACTTGTGTGTGGACATTGTGCTTCAGTCCCTACCAGATTCTTTTTCACAGTTCATAATGAATTTTAATATGAACAAGCTTGAGGTGACTCTCCCAAAGCTCCTCAATATGTTGAGGGAGGCAGAGAGTACTATTAAGAAAGAGAAACCAGTTCTCTACACTAGTGAGACCAGAAAGAAAAGGAAAGCAGAAAGGTCCCTTAAGAAGGGAAAGGGCAAGGGCAAACCAGGTAATGCAAAGGTTGCTAAGAAAGACCCAGCAAAGGACAAAGGCCAATGCTTCCACTATGGTAAAGATGGGCACTGGAAGAGGAACTGCAAAGAGTACCTTGCAGAAAGGGCGAAATAGAAGCTTGGAGAAGCTTCAAGTACATTCATGATCAATCTCCAATTGTCAGATTTTTGTGATAGTGCATTGGTATTGGATACCAGTATTGCTTATCATATCTACAATTTATTGTAAATTCTAGCAAAGCCGAGGGGAGATTGGCGAGAGGAATATTGCATAAAGGTTTGTTTATGCTAGACACTACTCCACATATCATGAATGTAAATGTCTAAGAGGAAACGAGATGAGATGAACAGTGCATACCTGTGGTATTGTAGACTAGGTCACATCCATGAAAGAAGGATTCAAAAGTTGCTAAATGATGGATATCTAGATCCATTCGACTATGTGTCATATGCAACTTGCGAGCCTAGCCTTCGTGGAAAACCGACCAACTCTCCATTTAGTGGAACTGGAGAGAGAACCACTAAGCTGTTGGAACTCATACATAGTGATGTATGTGAACCCATGTCAACTCATGCCATTGGTGGTTACTCCTACTTCATTACCTTTACTAATGATTTCTCATGGTATGGATATGTGTACTTAATGAAGTACAAGTCCGAGGCCTTTGAGAAATTCAGAGAGTATAAGAATGAGGTGGAGAACCAGACTGGAAAGAGTATCAAAACTCTTCGATCAGATCGAGGAGGTGAGTACTTAAGTACAGAGTTTACTCAGTTCCTCAAGGACCATGGGATATTATCCCAATGGACACCTCCTTATACACCTCAGCTCAATGGTGTCTCTGAAAGAAGAAATCATATGTTATTAGACGTGGTACGGTCCATGATGAGTTTCGCTGACCTACCCATCTCATTCTGGGGATATGCCCTAGAAACCGCAGCTTACCTTCTGAACAGAGTTCCAACTAAGTCGGTAGTGTCTACACCATATGAGATATGGAAAGGGAAGAAGCCTGATCTTAAGGTTGTTAAGATTTGGGGCTGCCCTACCCACGTTAAAAGACACAACCCCGATAAGTTAGAATCAAGGACAGAGCGATGCAAATTTGTGGGATACCCCAAGGAAACTTGTGAGTATTATTTCTATCATCTCGAGGACCAAAAGGTCTTTGTAGCTAAGAGAGTAGTGTTCCTTGAGAAGGAACACATTCTTGGCGGCGATAATGGGAGAATGATAGAGTTGAGCGAGGTTGGAGAACCAAGCTCAAGCACCACTCTATAGCCCGAGTTTGTTCAGGTACCTAATACACAAGTTTCAACTTTACGCAGGTCTGATAGAGTATCCCATCCTCCTGAAGGATATGTGGGTCATATTAGAGAAGAGGATGTTAAGGATATTGATCCTCTGACCTACGAGGAGGCTATTATGAGTATAGACTCCGGGAAGTGGCAAGAAGCTATGAATTCTGAGATGGATTCTATGTACTCTAATAAGGTTTGGAACCTAGTTGATGCGCCCGAAGGTATTGTACCCATCGGTTGCAAGTGGATCTTTAAGAAAAAGATCGGAGTAGATGGAGAGGTAGAGACCTATAAAGCAAGGCTAGTGGCTAAGGGGTATCGTCAAAGGTAAGGTGTTGACTACGACGAAACCTTCTCACCCGTAGCAATGCTAAAATCCATTAGAATTCTATTGGCTATTGCAGCACACTATGATTATGAGATCTGGTAGATGGATGTGAAAACCGCATTCCTCAATGGGAACCTCGAGGAGGAGATGTATATGATGCAACCTGAGGGATTCGTGTCCAAGAATTGCCCAAATAAGGTGTGTAGGTTGCTTAGATCCATTTATGGACTAAAGCAAGCTTCCCGAAGTTGGAACATAAGATTTGATGAGGCAATCAGATCTTATGACTTCGTTAAGAACAAAGATGATCCTTGTGTGTACAGAAAGGTAAGTGGAAGCACTATCACCTTTTTGGTATTATATGTGGATGACATCCTCATCATTGGGAACGACGTAGGAATGCTATCCACAGTAAAGGCTTGGTTATCTAGACACTTCTCCATGAAGGACTTAGGGGAAGTATCCTATATCTTGGGGATTAGAATCTATAGAGATAGATCCAAGAGGATGCTTGGCTTGTCCCAGTCCAGGTACATAGAAACCATTGTCAAAAGGTTTGGCATGGAAAATTCCAAGAGAGGTCTCATACCGATGAGACATGGGATATCGCTTTCTACGAGTATGTCCCCAAAGACTCCAAAAGAAAGAGCGAACATGAATATGATATCTTATGCCTCAGCAATAGGGTCTATCATGTATGCCATGCTATGTACTAGGCCTGATATAGCGCATTCTCTGAGTGTCATGAGCAGGTATCAGGCGGATCCAGGCTTGGAGCACTGGAAAGCAGTAAAGTGTATCCTTAAGTACTTGAGAAGGACTAAGGATCTTTTACTTGTATATGGAGGTAATAGCCTTAAGGTTGAAGGCTACACTGACTCAAGTTTTCAGTCTGATGTCGATGATAGCAAGTCAAATTCAGGGTATGTGTACACCTTGAATGGAGGAGCAGTGTGCTAGAAGAGTTCCAAGCAAGATACCACTACTGACTCGACCATAGAGGCGGAGTACATTGCTGCATCAGATGCAGCAAAGGAGAGAGTCTAGTTGAAGATGTTCATCACAGATTTGGGAGTCATTCCGGATAGGGAGAAGTCGACTTCCTTATATTGCGACAACTATGGGGCGATTACTCAAATAAGGGAACCCGGGTCTCATCAGAAGTGTTCTGAGGAGGTTCTAGCTTATTAGAGAGATCGTAACCCGAGGAGATGTAGTAGTGGAAAGAGTTCCATCCGAAGATAACATTGTAGATCCACTGACAAAGCCGTTGTCTCAGATTGTCTTTGAGCGTCATAGGGGTCTGATGGGGATCAGACACATAGGTGATTGGCTTTAGGTCAAGTGGGAGATTGCTAGTCATAGGTGCCCAACAAGCCAATCACGTGAGTGATGGCACGTGTGACTTATACAGAATCTTTTTGCTTATTATATTTTGGCGTATATCACTTTATAACTATTGCATATATATATATATATATATATTGTGATGTCCTTGGATTTGTGCAATGGGAATCGGATCGTGATAAGATCACGATAATGAGATCGATTCACCTTTAAATACATATCCTAAATAATCCCGGCCATAAGTTACTCGAGAGGGACATCGTGATAACCAGACAGACTTGTGTGCTGTATACCCGTCCATATGATGGATGTAGTTGGTCTCATAGCTGCTCGTGTAGGGACACTAGGGATACAGTACAGGTGCTCATTGGAGAATAAGTTCACTGATTGATCCGCTTACGGAATGTTAGATGGTTGATGATGCCTTATTGTCAGACAGCGATTCCGTAGTCCTAGTGGTGTATCTGGTCCTTAGACTTCAGACACCAAGGATGTCTTGTATGAGTGCTCCACTCTTTGATACCAGACTTATAGGTTTGGCTGTCCCAGATCTAGTACAACTGGTCATTAGGAGTGGTAGTCGACCTTACGAGGGCTATTGAGTGTCGATAGAGGATCATCCACTCTCGATGTCTTGAGAGGAATATCCCATGTGTTCTTGCTCAAATAAATCCCTGGCCAGGGTCATTCGGGTTGAGAGAGAAAGAGTTCTCCGGGAGAATCCGATTAGAGCGAGACTCGAGTAGAAACCGTATGGGTCTGACAGCACCATGCTCGATATATGGTCTCTGGGATATTAGATGGATGAGGGACTATAGGTACACGGTAACTGAGGACAAACAGGTCCAATGGATTAGATTCCCCTGTATCGTTTGGGGACTACGGCGTAGTGGCCTAGTACATCCGTAGTCGATGAGTCAAGTAAATTATTATAGAGATAATAATTCACTGAGTTAGAAGGAGTTCTGACAGGTATGACTCACGGGCAGCTCGATATTGGGACTAGAGGGTCACACACATATGGTAGGCATTGCGATGAGTAGAGGTTCGGATATGAGATATCCGATGGAGCCCTTATCTTATTGGATGCAGATCCAGTACCCACTAGGGGAGGACCCATTAGGGTTTGACAGGAGACCTCTATAAATAGGAGGGATTCAGAGCCTCATAGGCTAGAGTCTTTGCTTGCCTTTCCTATTCTCCTCTCCCTCTCCACCTCAGAGCAGGCCTAGAGTTTTGAGGAGCGTCGTCGCAACCCTGCTGTGTGGATCACCGCTAGAGAGGAGGACGCTTGACCTCCTTCACCCTCTCCTAAGGATCTGTAAGGAAACAGGGATATACGATCTCCCTTGATAACACAATCTACTCTATACGCAGTTTTAAGTTTCGCGGATTTTGCGCACCAATCTTCGCACGACGACGAACATCTCTTTGGGAATCGGGGATTTTATTTTCTTGTTCTTCCGCTGCGCATATGATGTCGCCCCCAAGATTTCCCAACACTTAGAACTTCATAAGACCACTTGAGAGAAAACTCAAGTGATGAGGACTGTGATGATGACTTGGCACTTCTAACAAGAAAATTTAAAAAATTCATTAAAAGAAACAAGTTTAAGAATGACACAAAAAATAAACTTGAACCCAAGAAAGACCAAGTTATTTGCTATGAGTGTAAAAAGTCGGGACACTACAAGAGTGATTGTCCCCAAGTCAAAAAGAGAATATCAAAGAAGAAGGTGCTCAAAGCAACATGGGATGACTCGAGCGCGTTCGAAGAAGAGGAGTCCAACACCGAGCAAGTTGCTCATTACGCCTTAATGGCCATCGGAGAGGAGGTAACGAATTTAATAGATGTAGATTTATCATTTGATGAATTATTAAATGCCTTCCATGACTTATTTGATGAATGCAAGATTATTAGTAGAAAATACAAATTGCTAAAAAAGGAGCATGATAGTCTTACTTGTAATTTCGATAAGTTAAAGACTGAATATCATGATAGTTTAGGTTCATGCATAAAATGTCATGATCTAGAAACTCTCCAAAAGGAAAACTTGCTACTTAAGGACACCTTGAAGAAATTCGAGGTTGGTAGCAAGTCCTTGAACATGATCCTTGCAAACAAGGGTCACGTTCCCAAAAGAAGTGGAATCGGATTTGTGAGAAGTCCTCACCAAAATCCAACCACCTTCATAAAAGGCCCCATCTTACATGTTCGACACCAAGACAAATGCAACTTTTGTTGCAAACTTGGACACAAAACGCATTATTTTCCATTCAAGAAAATTAGTCCGAACAAAATAATTTGGGTTCCTAAAGGAACCATGATAAATTCTATGCAACATGATAAACAATGTAGATCTATTTTTGAGGTACCTAAAAGCAAATGGGTACCTAAAGATCATCCTTTCTTGTAGAAACCTATACCATCGCAAGCTAGGAGCAAGAGATGGTACCTTGATAGTGGATGCTCAAGGCATATGACCGGAGATCCATCTCAATTCTCTAATTTCACTAGCATAGACGAAGGCTATGTCACCTTCGGAGACAACAACAAGGGTAAAATCATTGGCAAAGGAACCATAGGTAACAAATCCAACTTCTTTATTGAAGATGTTTTGTTAGTTGATGGTTTAAAACATAACCTCTTGAGCATTAGTCAATTATGTGATAAAGGATATATTGTCAGATTCGAATCTAATGCTTGCATCATTGAAAAACCACACAAAAACACGTCTATGATTGCATTAAAACAAAATAATGTATACACTATTGACATCAATGATTTGTGTAATGAAATGTGTTTTTCGGTTTTGAATGAGGATACTTGGCTATGGCATAGAAGATTAGGTCATACTAGCATGAAACTAATCACTCAAATATCATCTAAAGAACTTGTAAGAGGAATTCCTCATATCAAGTTCATCAAAGATAATGTATGTGATGCTTGCCAATTAGGTAAACAAATTAAGGGTAGTTTCAAATCTAAGAATCAAATAAGTACCTCTAGGCCCTTACAATTGATCCATATGAACTTGTTCGGACCAATCTCTACATCAAGCCTAGGAGGTAGCAAATACGCCTTCATCATTGTGGATGACTATAGCAGATACACATAGACTTACTTTTTAAAACAGAAAAATGAATGCTTTAGATATTTTACCAAGTTTTGTAAACTTGTTCAAAATGAGAAGGGTTCTATGATTTCGTCAATTAGAAGTGATCACGATGGTGAATTTCAAAACCATGATTTCCAAGAATTTTGTGAACTCAATGGATACAACCATAATTTCTCTACTCCAAGAAATCCTCAACAAAATGGAGTAGTAGAAAGAAAAAATCAAAATTTACAAGAAATGGTAAGAACCATGTTGAATGAACATAGCCTACCCAAATATTTTTGGGCCGAAGCCGTAAACACTGCATGCTATATTTTGAATAAAGTTCTAGTAAGACCCTTACTCACCAAAACTCCCTATGAGTTATGGAACAACAAAAAACCCAATGTTTCATATTTTAAAGTCTTTGGGTGTAAGTGTTTTATCTTGAATGAAAAGGATAACTTAGGAAAATTTGATGCTAAATCCGATGAAGGAATCTTTCTTGGTTATTCTTCGATTTCTAAAGCCTTTCGTATCTTCAATAAAAGAACTTTAATTATTGAAGAATCCATTCATGTTGTTTTCAATGAAATTTTCGAAATCAGGAAAAACGATTTTGATGATGATGTTAATTTTGATTCCTTGAATTTAAATGAAACCCCATCTCCAACTAGCAACTTAGATGCATCCATTTCCGAAACATCCTTACCCAAGGATTGGAAGTATGTAGATGCTCATCCTAAGGAGCTAATCTTAGGAGACACATCAAAGGGGGTTGAAACACAATCTTCTCTTAAAAATTTTTGTGTCAACGCCGCTTTTCTCTCCCAAATTGAACCCAAATGTGTTGACGAAGCCATGAAAGATGATTCATGGATTATCGCAATGCAAGATGAATTAAATCAATTTGAGAGAAATGAGGTGTGGAAGCTTGTTCCTAGGCCAAATGACCATTTAGTTATTGGTACTAAATGGGTTTTTAGAAACAAGCAAGATGAATATGGTATCGTGGTTAGAAATAAGGCTAGATTAGTGGCCAAAGGTTTCAACCAAGAAGAAGGTATCGATTACGAAGAAACCTTCGCTCCTGTGGCTCGATTAGAAGCCATAAGGATGCTCCTTGCCTACGCTAGTAGCAATAATTTTAAGTTGTTTCAAATGGATGTTAAAATCGCTTTTCTTAATGGCTTTATTTCCGAAGAAGTCTATGTTGAACAACCTCCTGGATTTGAAAATAATAGCCTCCCTAATCATGTGTTTAGATTAACTAAAGCTCTCTATGGTTTAAAACAAACTCCGAGGGCTTGGTACGAGAGACTTAGTTCTTTTCTTATTGAAAATAATTTCACAAAAGGCAAGGTTGATACTACATTATTCATCAAGAATTTTGAAAATAATTTTCTCATTGTTCAAATTTATGTTGATGATATTATCTTTGGTTCTACGAATGAATCTCTTTGTGAATCTTTTGCTAAAACTATGAGTCTTGAATTCGAAATGAGTTTAATGGGAGAATTAACATTCTTCTTAGGCTTATAAATCAAACAACTTAGCAATGGCATCTTTATTAGTCAAACTAAATATGTTATGAATTTGCTAAAAAAGTTTAATATGAATAACTCAAAAGCTATTAACACTCCTATGAGCACCTCCACTAAGTTAGAAATTGATGAAAGTGGAGAAAGCTTCGATCAAAAAACTTATAGGGGTATGATAGGAAGTTTAGTTTACCTCACTGCAACTAGACCAGATATCATGTTCAGTGTAGGACTTTGTGCTAGATTTCAATCAAACCCTAAGATATCTCATTTCAAAGCAGTTAAAAGAATACTTAGATATCTTAATGGTACCACAAATCGAGGATTATGGTACCCAAAATCAGAGAATCTTGAGTTAATTGCTTATGCTGATGCGGACTTTGCTGGCTGTAGACTAGATAGAAAAAGCACATCAGGAACATGTCAATTTTTAGGACATGCCCTTGTTTCCTGGTCATCTAAGAAACAAAACTCGGTTGCACTATCAACAACCGAAGCTGAATATATTGCAGCAAGTGCATGCTGTGCACAAGTTGTATGGATGAAAAACACCTTAGAAGATTATAAAATTCATCTTAAAAACATTCTCATTAAATGTGATAACACAAGTGCAATATGCTTAACGAAAAATCCTATACAACACTCAAGAACAAAACATATTTATATTAGACATCACTTTATACGAAATCATGTTACTAATCATGATGTAATCATAGAATTCATTGATACTAAACATCAACTAGCTGATATTTTTACAAAACCTCTAAGTGAAGAACAATTTGATTTCATAAGAAGAGAATTAGGAATGTTGATGTGTCCGAATACATAAACTAGTTAAAATTATCTTTCGGACTTTATTAAATGATCAAATCACTTGAATGCCATTACATGCCTAAATAACATGTTGGAAATTATGTGTTGAATACAAAAATTTCCATAACAATAAGCATGTTTTGTCTTCATGATTGTATTTGAAAATCAATAGCATAGTCTTGTCCAAATGCATGAAAGTGTTAATTTCATTTTTTGGATTCGCTTAACAATTGGTATCCTAACAATCGGATTTTCTCATACACTTATGAAAAATATTTTTCTGAAATTGATTTGATGAAATGATTCCTGCTTATAAATTCCATCTTGAAATATGGATGATAGTGTTTTTACTTGCAAAGATTTGTTTCACATACATATCTTGCTCCTTATAAAATGAAGCATGATTTAATCTCTCATCGATTTTAACTTCACAAATAGCCTTCCTCCTTCATGCAAAAAGATTATAACAAATAAAAAGGAAGAAGTATTCAAAGCAATCTATGTATCATGCTTTCCTTTATATGCTTGGAAAATAACATGTAAAGGCATGAACAACTATCACACTTATGCTCAAAATTCACTTATTGTTCTCCTGCTATCACAATTACCATGCTTTTTGTTGATGACAAAGGGGGAGAAATATATGAGTATTAATGTCATGCATGCATCAACAAGAGATATATGAATTGATGCTATGACTGCTATAATTTGCATTATGCCTTGTTTGTATCATGTAATGATATCAAAATCTTACTTCGCAGTTTTACATGTTGATATCTTACAATATGATGAATTGCTACTATTACCATCATTCAAACCTGTTATGTAAAATTTGAAAATGAATGTCAAGCCTTGACATCATCTTCAGAGAGATACATCATGATGGGAGTATTGATAAGTTTAAATGATTTTAACTTATCAATATGTCTCTTGAATTCAAGAATAACTTATCTCAAGTATGGCATATAGACAGGGGGAGTTAAGGTTAACTCCATTATCAATTGATTGTCATCATCAAAAAGGGGGAGATTATTGAATCTCGGATTTTGATGATGAAGTCAATTGTCATTTGTTATCTAATCTATATGTTGATATAAGTATGCAGGATTAACTATGATGAAAGTAAGATATGCAGCAGGAGTTGTGCCGGAGTCAAGACAATGATCACGTTGGGAGTTCGAGAGTTCGACGAAAGTTCGGACAGTCGTCGGAGGTTCTGCGGGAAGAAATCCGAGAAGTCCTTGAGCTTGCCAAAGAAGCTCGTCGGAACTCGCCAAGTGGATTGTCGCAAGTCTAGGAGTTTTCCGGAAGTCCGCAGGAGCATCACCGAGGGTTCATCGGATGATCGACGGAAGTTCGCCGGAAGCTCGCCGGAAGAAGCGATTGACGCACCAGAGCAAGTTGCAGTAAATGTCTTAGGAAATATCATAGTTAGCACAATGATTAAGTTGAAAATGGGAGGTGATCCCATTAACTTAATCTTGGGGCAATTGGGCCCCTGAAAAACCCAAATTGGGCCGAATGGATCAACCCATTCGGACCCTGATTTCTGCCAGGCGGTTGAACCGCCCGAGCCAGGAGGTGGCATCGCCTGGGCTAAGTCGTCGAGCGAGACTAGGCGGTGCAACCGCCCCAGCCAGGAGGTGGCACCGCCTGGGCTCAGTCTCCGAGCGAGACTGGGCGGTGCAACCTCCCCTGACAGGAGGTGGCACCGCCTGAGCTCGATCTTCGAGCTCTGGCAGGAGGTGCAACCGCCTCAGTCAGGCGGTGGCACCGCTTGAGCTCGGTCTTCGAGCTCTGGCAGGAGGTGCAACCGCCCCTGACAGGAGGTGGCACCGCCCAGAGGCTCAGTCTTCGAGCTATGCCAGGCGGTGCAACCACTCCAGTCAGGAGGTGCAACCGCCAGATCCCGGAATTTTGGGAATTGACAGTTTTGAGCTCCAAATTCAAACTGGGTTGGGGCCTATAAATACCCCACCCATTCAGCACTGAAAGGTAACAAATATACACCGAAATCCTGATCTTGTTATATGAACTTTAGAGCTCAAAATTGTTATAAAAGCCAAAAGTTCTTCTCCCTCTTTTCTTCCAAGTTCTGAGCTTTAAAGAGAGGAGAGAAAATTCTGTAAGGGTTGTCTCCTAAGCCCGTCAAAAGGAGTGAAACTGTAAAAGGTTGGTTGGCCTTCGCCTATTGAAGGAAGGCCTCTAGTTGACGTCAGTGACCTCGTCGGTGGAGGAAGCCAAAAGTGGAGTAGGTCAAGATTGATCGAACCACTCTAAATCTCGGTTTGCATTTACTTTGAGCATATTATCTTTACTGCAAACCTCCTCTAAAGCTTACTGCTTTCTGCGCATATACGATCGGGTTTCAAGCTCTGCACTTTCCGAATCGGCGTTTAGATGTAAATCAGTTTTATCGTACGATCATCATATTTCTGTTTGCGTTTACGTTTTGATTTCTATCATAACTGCAAACTGCCTTTATATCCTTGCTTAAACTGCATCTCGCTTAATCAAGTGATTTACGAATCAGCATTTAGACGTAAATAAGTTTTTTCGTACGAATATCATATTTCAGTTTGCGCCTACTATCTGATTAGAATCATGACTGTAAACTGCATTTATATCTTTGCTGCATCTCGCTTAAACAAAAGTTAAGGTGATTTACGAATCGGCTTTCTTACCAAAATCACTTTTAACGAACGAACGCAGTTTTTATTTTTCGTAGAAGGTTTTCCGCTACACTAATTCACCCCCCCCCCCTCTTAGTGCTCTTGATCCTAACAACCCCAACTCACTCCCTTCCCCTCTTTACTCTTCCAAAGCTTCACCACCTCCATTTCACCCCTCATAGCATCCCAAATACTCCTCATTTTGAAGCAAACAATCTCTCCTTCTATTGAAGATCTCACTAAGGTATTCTCTAAGAACCCCTTAAATTCTGTTTTTGATTCATTTACTCTTGCTCATTACTATCCTCTTAAATAGCAGTAGTTATGGGGTCTAGAAGATCCTCAAGGGACAAAGGGAAGAGAAGATTAGTGGAAGATTTTGATCTTACCCTTTTCGATTTAAAATATCATGCTGAAAAGTTTTCCTCTTTCGAACTTAGGAGTGTCAATAAGGGAAAACATGTAGATTTAAATGAACTAAGAGACTTAGAGACAATCCAATGGTTTGCAAACTTAGATCTACTCCCTATTTTACAAATTAATGAACCTATCTATCCAAGACTTGTTAGACTGTTTTACAATAATATACAAGTAGATGCAGAAGAACGAATGTCTACCTATCTCTTAGGACAACACATCTCCATTACGGATAAATTCATTTGCGACATGATAGGCATTCCCCTAAAAAATAGAGGACTTTACTTTAGAGGATCATGGGATGATAAAACTGTTGGGACAACATATGTTGAAGCCTTAGGAACAATTTTCGCCAATCCCAACTTAGCATTTGTTCCTAAAAGTTGTGAACATCTACTACCACTAAACACTAAGGTACTTCATCATATCCTAACTAGCATCATTCTCCCTAAACAATACCATCATGATGAAGTAAGCCAAATAGAATTAGGAACTATGTATTGGATCATGAAAGGACATGACATCTGTCTTGGTTATCTTATCCAGCAAAACATGTTAGAACTATCTAAGAAAGACATGATGCTTCCATATGGTGGTATAATCACTAGAATACTGAAAGCATATGATATTCCAATACCACCGAAAGAAGAAGTAATAAAAGTAGATAGGTTTAGCATAATAAATAAAAATCTACTTCACCGATTAAGATGTGTTTATAGAAACGGTAACTGGGTTAGAATGCCTAGAAGAACCGATCCCCCCCAACCTGAACCGGAACCGGAAACACCAGTCTTTAGGGGTACTCAATCTCCTCCGATCTGTTCCTTTGAGGAAACACATTCATTTGAGCAAGCTACTGCATCATCTGTCGAAGATATTGGGATTCGGATGGACCGATTTGAACAAAGACAAGAACGGCTTGAACATCGACAAGATCAAATCCTATCTGAGCTGCAGCAAATTCATCGACAATTTGACTCTTTATTTAGGCACTTTAATTTTTCACCTCCTGAATGAGCTTGTATGTGAACACAATCACCTATTGTTATTGTAAACTCTTTATGTTACTCACCATGATGCCCTTTGCCTTGATCCTTGATATGGTTACCTGATGTATTTATTTGTGAGCATATGCAGAGTTATAAACATTGTTTAATCTCGTTATTCATTATCGGATTTTACATTGAAACTAAATGTTTTTATAACTACTTTGAAAACCTTGTGCCTTGGTTTCCATGATAAATATGATTTGAGAAAATGATATACCAATGCAGTTGATGAGTCATGACATTGTCATGATATTATTATTGCCATAACACTAAACATCAACTAGCTAATATTTTTACAAAACCTCTAAGTGAAGAACAATTTGATTTCATAAGAAGAGAATTAGGAATGTTGATGTGTCCGAATACATGAACTTGTTGAAATTATTTTTCGGACTTTATTGATTGATTGATCAATTTCACTTAATTGCTATGATGATTTTACACAATTACATATTAGAAATTATGTGTATGAATATAAAAATTTCCATGATGATAAGCATGTTTTGTCTTCATGATTGTATTTGAAAATCTATAGCATAGTCTTGTCCGAATGCATGAAAGTGTTAATTTTATTTTCGGATTCGCTTAACAATTGGATTTTTTCATACACTTATGAAAAATATTTTTCTGAAATGGATTTGATGAAATGATTCCTGCTTAAAAATTTCATCTTGGAATATGGATGATAGTGTTTTTACTTGCAAAGATTCGTTTCTAATACATTTCTTGATCCTTGTGAAAATGAAGCAAGATTTAATCTCTCATCAATTTTAACTTCATTTAAAGTAAACTCACAAATAGATGGTGGAGATGCGGGGTAAAAACAGAATTGATATCTCCATGTCATGGTTGCATAATTAACTCACTATTGAAAATGACATGAACCTAGTAAAGGCATCACACTTATGCTCAAAATTCGCTTATATTATTCTCTTGGTATCACAATTACCATGCATTTTGTTGATGACAAAGGGGGAGAAATATATGAGTATTAATGCCATGCTTACATCACCAAGAGATACATGAATTGCTATGCTATGATTGCTATAATTTGCATTATGCCTTGTTTATATCATGTCAAGATATCAAACAAAAATCTTACTTCGCAGTTTTACATGTTGATATCTTACAATATGATGAATTGCTACTATTACTATCATTCAAACTTGTAATGTATAATTTAAAAATGAATGTCAAGCCTTGACATAATCTTCAGAAAGATACATCATGATGGGAATCATGATGGGAGTATTGATAAGTTTAAATGATTTTAACTTATCAATATGTCTCTTGAATTCAAAGAGTTTGAATTCAAGAATGACTTATCACAAGTATGGCATATAGATAGGGGGAGTTAAGGTTAACTCCATTATCAATTGATTGTCATCATCAAAAAGGGGGAGATTGTTGAATCTCGGATTTTGATGATAAAGTCAATTATCATTTGTTATCTAATCTATATGTTAAGATAAGTGTGCAGGATTAACTATGATGAAAATAAGATATGCAATAGGAGTTGCGCCGGAGTCAAGACAATGATCACGTTGGGAGTTTAAGAGTTCGACGAAAGTTCGGACAGTCGTCGAAGGTTCTGCGGGAACAAATCCGAAAAGTCCATGAGCTTGCCAAAGAAGCTCATCGAAACTCACCAAGTGGATCGTCGCAGGTCCAGGAGTTTGCCGGAAGTCCGCAGGAGCATCACCGAGGGTTCATCGGATGATCGACAGAAGTTCGCCGAAAGCTCGCCGGAAGAAGCGATTGACGCACCGGAGCAAGTTGCAGTAAATTGTTGAATCTCGTATTTTGATGATGAAACCACTTGATATGTGTTTATAATTTAAACTGCATTTTGAGTGATGCAGGTCTACTCGATCAGGATTAGACAGTTAACGCAGGAGGAATTGGCGTTGCGTCGGAGGAGATCACATCAAGATATTGGACGGCAGAAGACTTCGGACGTCGGGCATCGGGCCAAGGAGAACGAAATTGCACCAAGGATATCGGGGTTGCGGAGGTCAACCTCCGATTGGGCAACAAGCCGCAAGAGAGGACGATGCACCGAAGAATTGGACGAAGCGCCAACCAATGATGTGTCGGGCAACAGAATGTCAATTCACGTTGTAATAATTGTATAGATCGGAGTAGAGTTTTTGCTTGTGTGAGCAGGATTAACTATGATAACGATGAAGACATAAAGCAAAACAAAGTGTCGGAGTCAAGCACGAAGGATTTGTTGCGAGTTCGAGAGTTCGACGGAAGTCCGAAGGTTCGTCAGGAATGCTGCTGGAACTAGCCAAGAATAAGTAGAGAGCTTGCCGAAGGGTTTTTCGGAAGCTCACCGGAAGGTTCGTTGGAAGTTCGTGGAGCTCGCCAAGAAAGATCGGAGCTGGTCGAAGAAGCTCGTTGGAACTCGCCAAGATCAAATCGTGAAGTCTAGGATTGCTGGGAGTCCGCAGAATGGTTTCCGAGAGTTTATCAGAAGACCGTCGGAAGTTCGCCGGAAGCTCGCCGGAAGAAGTGTTGACTTACGGACTTTGTAATAGCTTAGAAAATGTCTTTAAATTCATAGTTAGCACATTAATTAGGGTTAGGATTAGGTGTTAATCCTATAACCCAAGTAGGGGCCAATTGGGCTCGAGTTCGGACTGGTTTGGGCCAAGTTTGGAGTCCAACCAGTGAGCTGAATTGGCCTAGGCGGTGGCACCGCCTAGACTGGGCGGTGGCACTGCCAGTCCACTATCAGTGTCAGACACTGACAAGCGGTGGCACCGCCGGCCTCGGAAACCAAAGAGAATTCAAATTTTGGAGCCCAAATTTGAATCCTTTTGAGGCCTATAAATACCCCTCAAATCTCAGCTGAGATGACAACCTTTTGAAAAGCAATAGTTTGAGTTGAGAGCTTTAGAATAGTCTTTGCAAGCCTTGTTTTTCATATTGCTTAAGTGTTCACCTCCTCCCATCTTGTTGAAAAGAATTGTAAGAGTGTGAACCACTTGTAAAGGTTGTAAGAGGGGTATTAGTCCTTCCCCTACAAGAAATTTGCTAGTGGAAGTTGGAAGCCTCTTCAAAGAAGGCTTCGCAAGTGGATGTAGGTCATTTTGACCGAACCACTTTAAAAGTTGCTGCATTATCTGGTTTGCATCCTACTCTTGCCATTTACATACTGCAAACTTCTCTACTTAGTTACTACGCTTCCATACGTTTCTAAGTTATCAAGCTTCTAAAATCGATTTCCATTGATATTGCTTTTCATCGTATGAAAGATTTCTTCAAAACCGAAGTTTTAATCCGCTGCACTAATTCACCCCCCCTCTTAGTGTCGCTCCGATCCTAACAATTGGTATCAGAGCCCGGTATTTCTCATTTCGGATTTACACCCGAGAGAAATGGCTCTTCATGGCTTTCAAGAGGGCTTATCGGTTTTTCGTCCACCGTTATTTAACGGATTGGACTACACTTATTGGAAAACTCGAATGAGAGTTTTCTTGATTTCTATGAATTTGGATTTATAGAATATCGTTGAAAACAGTTTTCAACTTCCCTCTAAACCAATGAACGAATGGTCGGATTTGGAGAAGATGTATTTTTCTTTAAACGCAAAGGCTATGAATGCCTTATTTTGCGCTTTGGACAAAACTGAGTTCAATCGGATTTCAAAGTGCGAAACGACTTTTGATATTTGGCGAATACTTGAAATCACGCAGAGGGAACTAGTAGAGTCAAAGACTCGAAAGTTAACATTTTATTGCATGACTTTGAGCTTTTTCGAATGCAACCAAGCGAGACTATAGGCGACATGTACACCCGTTTCACGGATGTCGTCAATAATCTAAGTTTTCTTGGTAAATCTTTTTCGAATTTTGATCTCGTGAGCAAGATCTTAAGATCCCTTCCAAAAAGGTGGGATCCTAAAATAACCGTAATACAAGAAACAAAATATTTAAATATTTTTCCACTTGAATAACTAATTGGTTTATTGATGACATGAAATGGTTCACAATACACATGATGAACATGATGAACAAAATCACCTTCCAAAGAACAGGAAGGATTTGGAACTCCGGACAAATGAATACCACTTGAGCGATGACTCAAGTGATGAGGACAATGTTGAACTTGAACTTCGAACACTAAATCTTAATAAGTTTATTAAACAAAAATCTAAAATAAACAATGAACTTGAACGGAGGAAGAGGCCAAAAAAGAGGAAGGCAACCAAGGATGAATCAAGAACTTCCAAAGGTGAAACGGCGAATTGGGCTTTGGCGAGCTTCGACTACAAGGTAAGTAACTCAACTCTCTTGAATTATTTTGAAATTACTTAAAGCCATTCATGAGTGCTTAATTTAGATAGTAGGAATAGGAAATAAAAATTTATTTTTCAAAAATTATATCATGTTTTTCTTTGTAGCATCTTTGAAAAATTAAAAAAAAAATTGATCATGAAAAGTATATTGCAAAGGTTTCATGCATGTTATGTTTTGAAATGTTGAATGATGTATGCAACATTATGGATGATAGTTATATGATATGTGATAATGCTTAGGATTAATCCATGCATGTGTATTTTGATGACTTTATGCCATGCATGAGTTTTTGAAGTAAATGTTGATTTGATACTCTCATTTTGGATTAACATGTTTTTGGTTTAATCATTTTTATGACGAATTAAGATGACATTCTCATGACATATTAAGATGACATAGTGCATGTTCATATATGTATGAATTTCTTGATAGTCTTTTAATGATAGATGTGATATCATGAGGTTTTATTTTTGATGTGTTTGGTCTTGACGGCTTTATGACAAAACTTATGTTTTGATTTTAAATGATGATACATGTTTTCACAAAAAGACTTGAACACCCTCACATGAAATCAATTGTATGAAATGGAAATAAATTTTACATCCTATTGAGATTAATGAATTTAGTTTACCAATCTTGTGAATCTCATGAAAAAAAACATGATGAATATTTTGAAAACAAATGAGTGTATCATGCATTTGGTCTTAATGATTTCTCTTGAACATACTTTTTGAAATCATACTTGATTATGAATATCAAGATATTAAAAGGATGTTATCATGGAATCATGCTTGATAATTTATTTTACAAAATTTACCTTTCTATCTTGAATGTTGACATTTTTTTTTTAAGCAAAGGCATGCTTATAAGAAGCAAATCACATGAATAGAAATTTATAAAAATGAAATGTAATCCTCTATCTTATTGATTTTTCAATAAATCTATGCTTGTCATATATGAATTTATTGAATGTAATTTTGAGGATGATTTCAGATTTGACAAATGCTTGATTCGTATTTACGACATAAGAAACATTTTAAATATGAATCATGCTTCAATCATGTTAAATGCTTCAATCATTTTGTATCTCTAGAGTTCTCGATTTTGATTAAATACAAGTGATAAATTCATTTATGATATCTTGTAAATCACTTGAATTATGAATGAGTTTTTTTTTATGATGTGTTAAAAGAATCACTTAAAAAGAAAATGTTTTTCCCATCTTATCGAGATTAATGATTTCATGATATTGTGTGAATCTCGAAATTGATTTTGATGAAATAGTAATAACATGTTATGAATCTCAAAAATGATAATTTGATTATGATTTTTTTTGTGTAACTTGTCTTTTGATTTCTCAGAATTCAATGAAGTGTCATATTGATATCTTGATACTTAGAATATTTTAAAATGTGATCTTGATAAGAATGTTTTAAGTTGCTCTTTGTGCTATATCTTTTCAAATGAATCATGAGCCTTGATATCATATATTTCATAATATAGAAATAACAAGATTTCTTTGCCTTGTATGTCTTGTGTGATGATTGTACATCAATTTGCTTTATTATGAATTATATGAATCTTGATCATGAACTTGATAAGAAGAATTTTAATGAACCATGAATCATATCTTTGGTATTCACGAATTGATCCTTATTGATATCTTTCATGAATTCTTTGCATATTTGGCTTGTTGAATGGTTGAAATTTTTAGCCATTGAGTTCTCCCTTCTTTTCGATAATGATAAAGGGGGAGTTAGTTTACTAGCCTGCATATTTCAAAAGAAGAAAAATTTGCTAGCTCGATCATTTCATTGAAAGAACTTGCTATCATGAACACTACCAATGAATTACAAATCTTGCAATATAAAGAGAAGCAAAGAATTGCTATTTTGAAAGAAGCAAAAAATGCAAAACTTAGAAAACTTGCAATATAATTGCTCTTGCCATGCTTTGTATCAAAAATAGGTTGATATCCTTAAAAGCATCGCATTAAAGTTTTTAGTGTATCGCAATGTATCACATGTATCACAAATTGAAATTTTTTAGACTATTATTATATCATGTTTAACAATTGATATCTTTCATTGATATGATAAATTATCATCTCATGATATATCGCATAATTATATCATGCTTTGCGATTGTATCATGTGATCTTTGCTGAATTTTCACATTGATATCCTTTATGACATGATTTCTTTGCATTATTGTCTTGTATGCTTCATGTGATAATATGAATACATGAAACACTTATGATATGATTTTTATATAATTCCGTGCATTCATAAAATATTTATCTCATCACCCAATAACTCTTCTTGATATTCCTTATGAGATGAAATGAAATAATGTATGAAATACAAATGAGAAGTCAATGATCATGCATGATAGGATGTAATGAATTTTGACATTTAGATACCATCATTTGAATAGCTATGATCATGTTGCTAAAATGATATATCATGAATGCTTGAATATCATGTTTAATATGCTCATAATGATGATTTGGTATCGTGCATAAAAAAAAAAAAATGAAATGTAATGTTAATGAATTTGTGCATTGAAACTATAATGATGCACAAAGAAGAATGATTACTTACCTTTGTCATGATTTAGAAATTGATGTAAAGAGTCTTCCCTTCCTTTTCACAATGACTAAGGGGGAGATAGCTAGCTTGCACAATTCAAGAAGAAAGCAAAAATTGCACTTCTCAAAAGAGAAGAAATTGCTATCTTGAACATCACCGAGAATTGCTAGCTTGAAACATCAAGAAAATGCAAAAATGTGCTATCATGCCTATCTCAAGAAAAGCAAATATGCCAACTTGCTATATTATAAAACTTGCATATTTCAAGAAGCAAGAGTTGCTTTCTTGAACATCTCTAAATTGCTAGCTTGCAAGCTCTAAAATGTTGTAAAATTGCTAGATTGCATGATGATAAAAATTTAATATTATATTTTTCATGCAATGAGTTGAACCCATATAACAAACACTTGATTGTGGTACTTCTCCTTTTTTGTTGATGACAAAGGGGGAGAAGTATGTTGATAACATGACAAGTGATGCATAAGTTTATGCATATGTTCATGATGATGTGTTGCAAGTATTCATGATGAATATTGCAATGACTTGAATTCAGTTTGAATTCAAGGTTCTATCAATATGGCATATTGATAGGGGGAGTTTGTTTAAACTCCGGGAGTTAAGGTTAACTCCATCATCAAGTGGTTGTCATCATCAAAAAGGGGGAGATTGTTGAATCTCGTATTTTGATGATGAAACCACTTGATATGTATTTATAATTTAAACTGCATTTTGAGTGATGCAGGTCTACTCGATCAGGATTAGACAGTTAACACAGGAGGAATTGACGTTGCGCCGGAGGATATCACATCAAGATATTGGACGGCCGAAGGCTTTGGACATCGGGCATCGGGCCAAGGAGAGCGAAATTGCGCCAAGGATATCGGGGTTGCGGAGATCAACCTCCGATTGGGCAACAGGCCGCAAGAGAGGACGATGCACCGAAGAATCGGACGAAGCGCCAACCAATGACGTGCCGGGCAACAGATGTCAATTCGCGTTGTAATAATTGTCTAGATCGGAGTAGAGTTTTTGCTTGTGTGTGCAGGATTAACTACGATAACGACAAAGACATAAAGCAAAACAAAGGATTCGTTGTGAGTTCGAGAGTTCGATGGAAGTCCGAAGGTTCGTCGGGAATGTTGCTGGAACTAGCCAAAAATAAGTAGGGAGCTTGCCGAAGGGTTTTTCGGAAGCTCACCGGAAGGTTCGTTGGAAATTCGCGGAGCTCGCCGAGAAAGATCGAAGGTGGCCGAAGAAGCTCGTTGGAACTCGCCAAGATCAAATCGTGAAGTCTAGGAGCTTACCGGGAGTCCGCAGAATGGTTTCCGAGAGTTTATCAGAAGACCGTCGGAAGTTCGCCGGAAGCTCGCCAGAAGAAGTCTTGACTTACAGACTTTGTAATAGCTTAGAAAATATCTTTAAATTCATAGTTAGCACGTTAATTAGGGTTAGGATTAGGTGTTAATCCTATAACCCAAGTTGGGGCCAATTGAGCCCGAGTTCGGACTAGTTTGGGCCAAGTTTGGAGCCCAACCAGTGAGCTGAATTGGCCTAGGCGGTGGCACCGCCTAGACTGGGCGGTGGCACCGCTTGACTGGGAGGTGGCACCGCCAGTCCACTGTCAGTGTCAGACACTGACAGGCGGTGGCACCGCCGGCCTCGGAAACCAAAGAGAATTCAAATTTTAGAGCCCAAATTTAAATCCTCTTGAGGCCTATAAATACCCCTCAAATCTCAGCTGAGATGACAACCTTTTGAAAAGCAATAGTTTGAGTTGAGAGCTTTAGAATAGTCTTTGCAAGCCTTGTTTTTCATATTGCTTAAGTGTTCACCTCCTCCCATCTTGTTGAAAAGATTTGTAAGAGTGTGAACCACTTGTAAAGGTTATAAGAGGGGTATTAGTCCTTCCCCTACAAGAAATTTGCTAGTGGAAGTTGGAAGCCTCTTCAAAGAAGGCTTCGCAAGTGGATGTAGGTCATTTTGACCGAACCACTTTAAAAGCTGTTGCGTTATCTGGTTTGCATCCTACTCTTGCCATTTACATACTGCAAACTTCTCTACTTAGTTACTACGCTTCCATACGTTTCTAAGTTATCAAGCTTCTAAAATCGGTTTCCATTGATATTGCTTTTCGTCGTACGAAAGATTTCTTCAAAACCGAAGTTTTAATCCGCTGCACTAATTCACCCCCCCCCTCTTAGTGCCGCTTTGATCCTAACATAAATGCCTTAGGAAATATCGTAGTTAGCACAATGATTAAGTTGGAAATGGGAGGTGATCCCATTAAAATAATCTTGGGGCAATTGGGCCCCTGAAAAACCCAAATTGGGCCGAATGGATCAACACATTCGGACCCTGATTTCTGCCAGGCGGTTGAACCGCCCAAGCCAGGCGGTGGCACCGCCTGGGCTCAGTCTCCGTTTTCTGGCTGAGCGGTGCAACCGCCTTAGTCAGGCAGTGGCACCGCCTGAGCTCAGTCTTCAAGCTCTGGCAGGAGGTGCAACCGCCCCTGACAGGAGGTGGCACCGCCCAGAGGCTCAGTCTTCGAGCTCTGTCAAGCGGTGCAACCGCCAGATCTCGGAATTCCGGGAATTGACAGTTTTGAGCTCCAAATTCAAACTGGGTTGGGGCCTATAAATACCCCACCCTTTCAGCACTGAAAGGGCACCCAGAAACCACCGAAATTCTGATTTATTTTGTGCTTTTTAGAGCTCAAAAGTGTTGTATGAGTTGAAAGTTCTTCTTCCTCTTTTCTTCCAAGTTCTAATCTGTTAAGAGAGGAAAGGAAATTCTGTAAGGGTTGTCTCCTAAGCCCGTCAAAAGGAGTGAAACTGTAAAAGGGTGGTTGGTCTTCGCCTACTGATGGAAGGCCTCTAGTTGACGTCGGTGACCTCGTCGGTGGAGGAAGCCAAAAGTGGAGTAGGTCAAGATTGACCGAACCACTCTAAATCTCGGTTTGCATTTACTTTGAGCATCTTATCTTTACTGCAAACCTCCTCAAAAGCTTACTGCCTTCTACGCATATACGATAGGTTTTCAAGCTTTGCACTTTCCGAATCGGCGTTTAGACGTAAATCAGTTTTATCGTACGATCATCATATTTCAATTTGCATTTACTTTTGATTTCTATCATAACTGCAAACTGCCTTTATATCCTTGCTTTAACTGCATCTCGCTTAATCAAGTGATTTACGAATCAGCATTTAGACGTAAATCAATTTTTTTTCGTACGAGTATCATATTTCAGTTTGCACCTACTATCTGATTTGAACCATAACTGCAAACTGCATTTATATCTTTGCTGCATCTCGCTTAATCAAAAGTTAAAGTGATTTACGAATTGTCTTTCTTACTTAAATCACTTTTATCGAATGAACGCAATTTTTTTTTTTAATCGTAGAAGGTTTTCCGCTGCACTAATTCACCCCCCCCTCTTAGTGCTCTTGATCCTAACACATTAAAGGCCCTATCTTACATGTTCGATACCAAAGCAATTGTAACTTTTGTTACAAATATGGACATAAAACTTATAAATGTCCATTCAAGAAAATTAGTCCGAGCAAACTAATTTGGGTTCCTAAAGGAATCATGATCAATTCTATACAATATGATGAACAAGTCAAATCAGTTTTTAAGGCACCCAGAAGAAAATGGGTACCTAAAAATAATCCCTTCTTGTAGAAACATACATCATGTTAAAACCCTTGCAGATTCTAAACTTGGGGTTGATCTCTTTAGGGGATCGGCCTCCTTGGAACTCTATAGGGGTTCCTCCCTCCAAGTTGCTGCTCAAAGGCTGCAGAAAAGATTCATCTATTGCTTATGAAAAGAGGATGAATACATGACTATTTATAGGGCTTCTAAACCCTAACTCCTAATAGGACTCCTACTCAAGACTCCTACTTCTAACCAACTTCTAATATGACTCCTACTTAAGACTCATATTCCTTTACAACTCCTAATTCTTCTTTAAGAAACAACCTCCTAACCCTAGCCGGCCTCTTTACCTCTTTAATAGGGGTCGGCTTAGGTAGATTTTACATGAATGTCCCTCTCAATTAGGACTCTCCTAGCTAGAGTCCTAACAGACCCGCCCTCTTCAAATCAGCCTTGTCCTCGAGGCTAATGATTCTTGAATTCTGGGAATTTGATCTTCAAGTCGTCATAGTTCTCCCAAGTGGCATCTTCTGATAATAGGTTCGCCCACTGTATTAGCACTTCAGTAGTGGGTTGTCATCGTTGAGTCACAATCCGTCGATCAATAATAGCACTTGGTTGGGTCTGGAGTTCTCCTTGCGTAGTCATATTTGGTGGGTGGCTTTGAGCTATCTCCATGCACCTATTTACAACTTTTATTTGGCCATCGGTTTGTGTGTGATATGTCATATTCCTTTTTAATTTAATATCCTGCATATTGAATAACTTTGTCCAAAATCTGCTTATGAAGATGCAAGTGGAATTTGTCACAAGCATAATGCATCCCTTATAGTGTAATTCTTTTGAGTCCCAATTGTAATGAGCCACTGAGCTTGGTGCTTCCTCCATTTTTATTTTATAATCTTACTAGTCTCTGAATCTTCCTGCCATTCTATCTTAATATCCTCAAGGAAGTCGCTAGTCGGAAGTGAAACGGCCGAAACTTCAGCTTGCTTGGGTAGCTGTGAAAGCGCATTTGCAAGAACATTCTCTTTCCCCTTTTTGTAAGTTATTTCATAATCAAATCTAAGAAGTTTTGTTACCCATTTTTGCTGCTCAGGGGATGATATCTTTCGCTCCAAAAAGTACTTAAGGCTTTTTTGGTCGGTTTTAATTCGAAATCATCGACCAATTAAGTAGGGTCTCCACCGCGTTGCTGCGCGCACAATGGCGAGCATCTCCTTATCATATGTTGACTTATTTTGATAGGAGGGAGATAATGCCTTGCTAGTGTATGCGAGTGGTCGACCATCTTGCATGAGAATGACTCCAATTCTGACTCAAGATGTGTCGGCCTCAATAATGAAGGGTCGGTTGAAATCTGGTAGTGTTAGCACCGACGTCGTCGTCATGGCTGCCTTAAGTTTGTCGAAGGCAGCGAAGGCTCTGTCAGACCATTGGAAGACATCTTTATTCAGTAAGGAAGTAACTGGTGCACTAATCTCTCCATAGTTTTTCACGAACTTGCAGTAGTAGCATGTTAAACCCAGAAAGCCATGTAGCAATTTTATGTTCCTCGGGGTCAACCAGTTTTGCATTGCTCCAATTTTTAAGGGGTCTACTGCCACACCTTTCTCTGATATGATATGCCCAAGATATTCCACCTTCTTTTGAAGAAAGCAAAAATTCATACTGGTTGTTGTGTGTTCAAAAGGTGGTTTTCGGTATGTCTTCTTCGCATACTCGTATTTGATGATACCCGGATCGAAGGTCCAGCTTTGTGAAGATTTGTGCTCCCTTAGCAATTCATCTACTACTGGAATAGGGTATTTATCCTTGATGGTTATGCCATTGAGAGCTCGGTAATCAACACATAATCGCCATATTCCATCCTTCTTTCGTATGAGGAGCACCGGTGAAGAGTAGGGGCTGCAACATGGCCGAATAACTCCTGTTTTGAGCATCTCTTTTACAATCCTTTCTATTTCATCCTTCTGGAGATATGGATACTGATATGGCTGAGCATTTGCTGCATATTTGCCTAGAAGAATCGTTATACAATGATCATGCCGACGGGTAAGAGGTAGGTTGCACGGTTCGTCAAATATATCTAAAAATTCAGCAAGCAAAGGAAGTAGATTTGAATCTTCAAATTTTATTGGCTCTCCCTTAGTTTGCTGCTCAAGTTGTACCAAAAAGCTGCTGCATGCTTTATGCAAAACCTTCTCCATTTGTTGTGTGCAAATCATCGTTACGTCGCCCTGACGTTTCCCATGCAGTATCACCTGTTTCTTCTTACTGTAAAATTTTATAAATAGTTGCATAAAATTCCAAGAAATATCACCTAATGTCATCAACCATTTAATTCTGAGTATGGCCTCAAATCATCAAGAGGGAGGAGGAAGAAATCTACAATTATCTCTTGGTCCTGCAGCAACAGTTTCACCTACGGGCACCTATGATCACACTTCAAAATCCGTCCGTTGGCGACCTTAGCGACAAACCTGCTGCAATTCTCAATAGGTAAGTTCATATGGACAGCAACCTCACTGTTTAGGAAGTTATTAGTGCTGCCCGTGTCGATGAGAACAGTGATCGGTTGTTGTTTGAGAAGGCCTCCAACTTTCATCGTTTGCGGGTTTGAGTAGCCAGCTATTGTATGTACCGTAACTTCGATCGGTTGTGGCTCTTCTTCTGCATCTTCTTCTTTATGTTCAAGGCTCTCTTTTAGATATTCAATGACTTCTTCTTCTTTCGGTTCAATCATAAGAAGTCCCCCTTTACTACAGCGATGCTCACGGCTCCACGACTCATCACAATGCCAACATAACAACTTCGCATATCGCTCCCGAAACTCTTCTCTTGGTAACCTCTTTGGTGTAGGGACTTGGTCAATAGTAGGGGGGGCTAAGGGCTTCAATATTACTGGTTGAGGAGCGACCCTAGTCCTCCGAGCTTCATGGTTCAATTGCTCCTCTTGATGTCGTGCGAAAGAGATGGCTGCCATAAGCGTATACGGTTGTCGCGCTTTAACTTCTCCTCGGATCTCCGACTTCAAGCCCTCAATGAAGGTCCTCAATAGCTGTTTTTTAGACCAATCATGAGTTTGATTAGATAACCTTTCAAACCTGGTTTGGTACTCCTGAATGGTGGAGGTTTATCGGATCTTTGCTAATTGTTCGTCAATATTCTCGTAATCGGTTGGTCTGAAGCGAATCAGCAGTCCTTCTTTGAATTGTCGCCATGAAAGAACTCCATAAGTATGTTCAAACTAGTCAAACCACTGTATAGCATCCCCTTCAAGATGTATAGCTGCAATTTTCACCATAGATACATCTGTGGTTTTGTGGTACCGAAAATATCGCTCCGCGCGCGAGATCCAACCAATCGGGTCTCCTTCTTCCCATTTAGGGAAGTCTACTCTCATGCATGGATAGTTGGGGTCAGTCATAGAGCCTCCCCTCCCTTGGAAGTCATCTCTTCGGGCTTGGTGTGATTGGGCAAAGCTCTCTCCTTGATATGATTTCTTCGGGCTTAGTGGTCGGCCCAATCTGAGTTCGGTAAAGAGCGTCCGAATCTTATCCTCCATTCGCGCCTCCAAGGCTTCGAATTTAGCATTGATTGCCTCCTTAGATGCCATAGTATATGGCCCCAAATCTATGATGTTAAGATCTCTCTTTTGCTGTTGGGTTAAAGGCATGTATAGGTTGAGAGAAGTGATGGTCGAAATGGTTGGTGGATTGGTGGATGTAGGCTGCGGTTTAGGCTTGTTTTGTGGCTGTTTTGGGTGCAGTTTGAGGGTGTGGTTTGGTAGAGTTTTAGGGCTATGGATGAAAGTTTTGGATCTGCGATAGATGGTAGCAAAGGTTTGACAGAAATCCGTGGAAGTTGCAGCAAGTATGTGCTGTCTTGTAAGAGTAGAATTGTCGTCGAAGAAACAACGGTTTCTCGACGTAATTTCCACCAAAAACTTGAGAGAATTGAGGAGGGAATTGATAGCAAAATCACAGTTTATATGACAGCAAGGATATCTAATTTAATCAAGAAAATTTCGGCAGTATAACAGCAAGGAAGTTGGTGCAAGTTGCGATTACAGAATTCTCGTCGAGAAATTTCAGTGGGTTACGACGAAAATTTACAGCAACATAAAATCGTTTTTAGAGATGAATTTCTTAATAGATCAATCTTAGATGGAAGCCAAGATGATCTATGAAGTGTATAAGAAATTTCATTCAAAAAAGATTGCAAATAGATGGGTTAAGGCAACAATATGCAGCTGAAATTTTCTGCAGCATAGATTTTCAAGTGCAGCAGATTGGACATAAAAGATCAGTAGTTTATATTGAGAATTTTTCGATGAAACCAAAGGGAAATCTACTGTTAGTAAGTATCAAAGATGTCATAAAAATTTCGTAGAAATTTGGATAGAAAAAGCATAGTAGCAAGATCAAACAGATGGTGCTATGCGGCTTGAATTCTGCAATTCAAGTGCAGCAGATTGGACATAAAAGATCAGTAGTTTATATTGAGAATTTTTTGATGAAACCAAAGGGAAATCCACTGTTAGGAAGTGTCAAAGATGTCATAAAAATTTCGTAGAAATTTGGATAGAAAAAGCACAGTAGCAAGATCAAACAGATGGTGCTATGCGGCTGGAATTCTGCAATGTTGTATCTTTCGTCGTAGAGATGAAAACTTTGTGACGAAAAGTTTATGCAGCAATATAGGAACAATTTTTTTTTTTTGGATTTTCGAATAAGGATAACTAAATTGCAGCAGAGGTAAGGTAGGAAACCAGAACCTGTTGCAATTCACGGGGAGATCAAAGGATGATCTGCGGTGGTGGAGATGACGGTGGAATTTGGCGACGATCTTTTAAGCAATTGTGGGAATTGCTTTGGATGGTTGTGGAGGGTTGATGGATGGCTGTGGAAGGGCAGCGAGACGCCAAGAACGCTGCTCTGATACCAGGTGTTAGAACCCTTGCAGATTCTAAACTTGGGTTGATCTCTTTAGGGGATCGGCCTCCTTGGAACTCTATAGGGGTTTCTCCCTCCAAGTTGCTGCTCAAAGGCTGCAGAAAAGATTCATCTATTGCTTATGAAAAGATGAGGAATACATGACTATTTATAGGGCTTCTAAACCCTAACTCCTAATAGGACTCCTACTCAAGACTCCTACTTCTAACCAACTCCTAATAGGACTCCTACTTAAGACCCCTATTCCTTTACAACTCCTAATTCTTAAGACTTCTATTCCTTTACAACTCCTAATTCTTCTTTAAGAAACAACCTCCTAACCCTAGCCGGCCTCTTTACCTCTTTAATAGGGGTCGGCTTAGGTAGGTTTTACATGAATGTCCCTCTCAATTAGGACTCTCCTTGCTAGAGTCCTAACACACCATCACAAGCTAGGAGCAAGAGATGGTATCTAGATAGTGGATGCTCAAGACATATGACTGGAGATCCATCTTATTTCTCTATGCTCACTAGCAAAGAAGAAGGGTATGTCACCTTCGGAGACAACAACCAAGGCAAAATCATTAGCAAGGGAACCATAGGTAACAAATTAAATTTTTCTATTGATGATGTCTTACTAGTTGATGGATTGAAACATAATCTCTTGAGTGTTAGTCAATTATGCGATAAAGGTTATATCGTTAGATTTGAATCAAATGTGTGTATTATTGAAAAATCAAACCATAACATAACTATGATTGCAATAAAACAAAATAATGTCTACACCATCAACCTTGATGAACTAAGTAATGAAATGTGCTTCTCCGCTTTAAATGATAATGCTTGGCTTTGGCATAGGAGACTAGGTTATGCAAGCATGAAACTAATATCTAAGATCTCATCTAGAGAATTAGTGCGAGGAATTCCAAATATAAAGTTTATTAAGGACAAAGTATGTGATACATGTCAACTAGGTAAACAAATAAAAACTAGTTTCAAACCAAAAACTCAAATTAGCACCACTAGACCATTACAATTGATTCATTTGGACTTATTTGGACCAATTGACACGACAAGTCTAGGAGGAAGTAAATATGCATTTGTAATTGTGGATGACTATACTAGATACACTTGGACCTATTTCTTAGCTCACAAAAGTGATTGTTTCAAGTGTTTCTCTAAATTTTGTAAACTCACTCAAAACGAAAAAGGTTTCATGATTTCATCAATTCGGAGTGATCATGGTGGCGAATTTCTAAACCATGACTTTCAAAATTTTTGTGAAGTTAATGGATACAATCACAACTTCTCCACTCCGAGGAATCCCCAACAAAATGGAGTAGTTGAAAGAAAAAATAGAAACCTACAAGAAATGGCAAGAACGATGTTAAATGAACATAGTCTACCCAAGTATTTTTGGGCCGAAGCCGTAAATACGGCTTGCTACATCATGAATAGGGTCCTAATAAGACCATCCCTATCAAAAACTCCCTATGAATTATGGAATAACAAAAAACCAAATATTTCCTATTTTAAAGTTTTCGGTTGTAAATGCTTTATTTTGAATGAAAGGGATGCCTTAGGAAAATTTGATGCTAAATCCGATGAAGGCATCTTTCTTGGTTACTCTTCCGTTTCTAAGGCTTTTCGGGTTTTTAACAAAAGAACCTTAGTAATAGAAGAATCCATTCATGTAGTTTTTAATGAAATTTCTGATTTAAAGAAAAATGATTTTGATGATGATCTTGGTTTTGATAATTTGAATTTAAATGAACCCCCTCCTCAAAATAGCAACTTGGATGCACCTTCTTCCAAAATTTTCTTACCCAAGGAATGGAAGTATATAGATGCTCATCCAAAGTAGCTAATTATAGGAGATACATCAAAAGGGGTTCAAACTCGTTCCTCTTTCAAGAATTTTTGTGCTAACAGCGCCTTCCTTTCTCAAATCGAACCTAAATGCATTGATAAGGCCTTAAAAGATGATTTTTGGGTTATTGCAATGCAAGAGGAATTGAATCAATTTGAGAGGAATAAGGTATGGAAGCTTGTTCCTAGACCTAGTGACCATTTAGTCATTAGTACTAAATGGGTCTTTAGAAACAAGCAAGACGAAAATGGTATTGTGGTTAGAAACAAAGCTAGATTAGTGGCCAAAGGTTTCAACCAAGAAGAAGGTATCGACTACGAAGAAACCTTCGCTCCTGTGGCAAGATTAGAAGCCATTAGGATGCTCCTTACCTATGCTAGTAGTAATAATTTTAAACTGTTTCAAATGGATGTCAAAAGTGCCTTCTTGAATAGTTTTATTTCCGAAGAAGTATATGTCAAACAACCTCCCGGATTTGAAAATTCTCTTCTTCCTAATCATGTATTCAAATTGACTAAGGCTCTCTATGGCTTGAAACAAGCTCCTAGAGCTTGGTATGAAAGGCTTAGTTCCTTTCTTATTTTAAATAATTTTACCAAAGGCAAGGTTGATACTACATTGTTTATCAAACATTCTGAAAATAATTTTCTTATTGTGCAAATTTATGTTGACGATATTATTTTTGGCTCTTCGGATGAATCACTATGTGAATCATTTGCCAAATGTATGAGTCATGAATTTGAAATGAGTTTAATGGGTGAATTAACCTTCTTTTTAGGATTACAAATCAAACAACTTAGTGATGGTATATTTCTTATCCAATCTAAATACACATTAGAATTGTT
Source organism: Musa acuminata AAA Group (assembly GCF_036884655.1). Taxonomy (NCBI): domain Eukaryota; kingdom Viridiplantae; phylum Streptophyta; class Magnoliopsida; order Zingiberales; family Musaceae; genus Musa; species Musa acuminata. The sequence continues at coordinate 12,597,458 of NC_088342.1, forward strand.
AAAACGATTTAACATGGATAATTCAAAAGCAATAAGCACCCCTATGAGCACTTCGACTAAGTTAGATATGGATGAAAATAGTGAAAATTTCGATCAAAAAACATATAGGGGAATGATAAGTAGTCTACTCTACCTCACCGCGACTAGACCGGATATTATATTTAGTGTAGAACTTTGCGCTAGGTTTCAATCTAATCCTAAATTATCTCATCTTAAGAGTGTTAAAAGAATATTTATGTATCTTAAAGGAACTCCAAATTTAGGATTGTGAAATCCAAAATCTGAAAAATTTGATTTAATAGCTTATGCAGATGCCGATTTTGGCGGATGTAGGATAGATAGAAAAAGTATATCCGGAACATGCCAATTTTTAGGACATGCACTTGTTTCTTGGACTTCCAAGAAACAAAATTCAGTTGCACTATCTACAGCGGAAGCCGAATACATTGTTGCAAGTGCATGCTGTGCACAAGTTGTTTGGATGAAAAATACATTAGAAGACTATGGAATTCACTTTAAAAACATTCCCATAAAATGTGATAATACTAGTGCCATATGTCTTACTAAAAATTCAATTCAGCACTCTAGAACTAAGCACATCGACGTTAGGCATCATTTCATACGTGATCATGTCCTTAACAATAATGTTGTTCTAGAATTCATTGACACAAAGCACCAATTAGCATATATATTTACAAAAGCCTTGAATGAAGACCAATTTAAATTCATTAGAAGGGAATTAGGTATGTTAAATTATCCCTAAGAATAAACTTGTTTGAATGGATTTTCCGTAAAGTTTTTCATCCTCTCTCCGTTCCTTAGTGAATTTGATCCTTCTCTTTCGATTCTAAATGACACGTTAAATTACCTACTCCTATCTTGAGTCAAACCCCGCTCCCAACTGATTAAGATTAATGATTTTATGATATTTTGTGAATCTCGAAATTGATTTTGATGGCTTGATTATGAGTTTCAAGTTGACGATTTGAATTTGAATGAGTTTGTATTCGAATTATGATCTTGACTTATTGGAGTTACTACTTGAATTTTTTTTTTAATCACAATCTCTTCTTTGTACACCTACAATTTTTGTTCTTTATAGAAAGAAGAGATTTGATAAAATGGATGAATACTGAATTTTCCTTTAAGATGAACTCTGCGTAAATATTTTAGCATACTTAATTTTTGTATGATCAATGCTGAATTCCTGATGTTATAATCACAAATTATGTGCTTCAAGTCTCATTCCCTTTTTGTTGATGACAAAGGGCGAGAAGTGATGACTAAGTGATGACTTATACCATTTCGATAGCATGACTTAATGAAAATGTCTTATGCGCATCGATAACATGACTTATATGAATTACAAGAGCTTGTATAATACAAATATCTCATATGCCTTGCAAAATCTTTGAGAATATCGCAAGATTGATTGATCATATTGAAAGCACATCTATATCATGAAATTCATGTTGAAAATATTTATCTCTTGTCGTAGTAAAAATCGTCCCTTATCATTTGACTTGAAAATGATTTTCATCGAAGTTTCGTATTTACTATTGCTTAATGAGAATAACGATAAGTTCTACGGTTAGAACTTATCGGTTTATGCTTGAATTCAATGGGATGGAATTCAAGTGTTTTTTATCTTCTCATAATATGGCATATAGATAGGGGGAGTTATGTTTAACTCTGTCATCAATTGATTGTCATCATCAAAAAGGGGGAGATTGTTGAATCTCGGATTTTGATGATAAAATCAATTAATGGGTTAATTAATCTAATCCATATTATTGAGTTAAGTGTGCAGGATTAACTACGATAACCAGAAAACATAAAGCAAGAATACCGAAGTCAAGTTCGATGGACGTTTAAGAGTCCGAAGAATCGTCGGAGATGCTGCCGAAACCAACCGAGAAGAACTCGGGAACTTGTCAGAATTTTCGGAAGTTCGCTGAAGAGATCATCGGAGGTTCGCGGAGATCACCGAGAAGGCTCGGCTACTCGTTGAAGTCGTCATAAGATCAGGAGCTTGCTGGGAGTCCGTCGGAAAAAATCCGAGGGCATATCGGAAGTCCGCCGGAAGTTCGTCGGAAAGCTCGCCGGAAGAAGACTCGACATTCGCGGTTGAAAACTTGCTTGGGATGTTTTTAGTTATGTAGTTCACATGTAATTAGGATTAGGATTAAAAGATAATCCTATATCCTGGTCAAGGGTCAACTGGGCCCAAAATTAGACTTGGTTTGGGCTAAATTTAAAGCCCAACCAGTGAGCCGAAGGGTCTGGCGGTGGCACCGCCCAGCACCCGAGAGCCAGGCGGTGGCACCGCTTGGTTGGGCGGTGGCACCACCAGTCCACTGTAAGTGTCAGACACTGGCAGGCGGTGGCACCACCAGCATCGGGAACCAAAGAGAATTCAAATTTTGGAGCCCAAATTTGAATCCTCTTGAGGCCTATAAATACCCCTCAATTCTCAGCTGAGATTACAACTTTTTGAGAAGCAATTGATTGAGAGAAAGGTCTTAGAAAAGTCTTAGCAAGTCTTGTTTTCAATTTGCTAGAGTGTTCACCTCCTTCTTTCTTGCTGAAAATTTGTAAGAGTGTGAACCGCTTGTAAAAAGTTGTAAGAGGGGTATTTGCCCTTCCCCTTCAAGAGATTTGCTAGTGGAAGGTGGGAGCCTCATCGAAGAGGGCCTCGCAAGTGGATGTAGGTCATTTGACCGAACCACTTTAAAATCGACGTGATCTCTGGTTTGCATTTCATTATTGCTATTTACATTATTGCAAACCTTCTTACGTGCTTTATTTCCTCATTACCTTTGCTGCATACCTTTACGAACACGCGTTCAAGTTAAACTTTTCAAGTTCGGTTTTCATCGTATCAAAAGATTTGTCGAAACCGACGTTTTAATCCACTGTACTAATTCACCCCCCCCCCCCCCCCCCCCCCCCCCTCCTCTTAGTGCCGCTCTGATCCTAGCACCTATGACTAGCAGGAGTCTTGAGTTGGAATCCTATTAAGAGTTGGGGTTTAGAAGCCCTATAAATAATCATGTATTCATCCTCTTTTGACAAGCAATATATAATTCTTCTTAGCAACATTTGAGCAGCTACCTGGAGGAAGAAACCCCTATAGAGTTCCAAGGAGGCTGATCCCCTAAAGGGATCAACCCCAAGCTTAGAATCTGCAAGGGTTCTAACACGATGCTCCTCAAGTCTCCATGCTTGCTATTTGAGGAGGAGATGGGGAGAGGAGAATAGGATATAGCAACCAAAAAAGGCTCTAGCCTATGAACCATTGGTTCCCTCTTATTTATAGAGGTCCCTTGTCAACATAACCCTAATGGATCCTATCCTATTGAGTATTAGATCTCTATCCAACTACCCAAGCCTCTTAGATTAGTGGATCTCTATCCAATAATCTCTCATTGGCTCTTATTGGATCTCATCCATAGGATCCAATAATTCATTGGCTTATTGGAAATTCAAAAAGATAGGGGCTCCGACGGATATCTCAAATCTGAACCTCTACTCATCACAATTCCTACCATATGTGTATGACCCTCTAAGCCCAATATTGAGCTAGTTGTGAGACATACTTGTTAGAACTCCTTCTAGCTCTGTGAATTATTATCTTCATAATAATTCACTCGACTCATCGATTGCGGACGTACTAGGCCACTACACTGCAATCCCCAAATGATATAGGGGAATCCAATCCATTGGATCTGTCTGTCCTCAATTACCGTATACCTATAGTCTCTCATCCATCTAATATTCCAGAGACCATATGTCAGGCATAGTGCTGTCAGACCCATACAGTTTCTACTTGAGTCTCACTCTAATCGGATTCTCCCGGAAAACTCTCTCTCTAAATCCGAATGATCCTAGCCAAAGATTTATCTGAGCAAGAACACATGGGATATTCCTCTCATGATACCGAGAGTGGATGATCCTCTATCGACACTCAATAGTCCTCATAAGGTTAGCTACCACTCTCGATAACCGATTGTGTTAGATTTGGAACCTTCAGACCTTTAAGTCTGATATCAAAGAGTTGAGTACTCATACAGGACATCCTTGGTGTCTCAAGTCTAAGGACCAAATATACTACTGGGACTACGGAATCGCTATCTGACAATAAGGCATCTTCAACCATCCAGCATTCCGTAAGCGGATCAATCAGTGAACTCATTCTCAAATAAGCAAATGTACTATATCCCTAGTGTCCCCACATGAGTAGGTATGAGATCAGCTGCATCCATCATATGGACGGGTATATAGTACATCAGTCTATCCGGTTATCTCGATGTCCCTCTCGAGTAACTTATGCCCGCGATTATTCAGGATATGTGTTTAAAGGCGAATCGATCTCATTATTATGATTTAATCATGATCCAATTCTTATTGCACAGATCTATTGACATCACAATATATTCAAAAAATATATAATATAAAGTGATAAAATATCAAATAATAATAATAAACAAAAAGACTATGTGTCAAGTCATACGTGTCATCACTCATGTGATTGGCTTACAAGGCACCTATGACTAGCAAGCCTCTTAGATTAGTGGGTCTCTATCCAATAATCTCTTATTAGCTCTTTTTAGATCTCATCTATGGGATCCAATAATTCAGAGACTTAATGGATATCTAATAAGATAAGAAATCCGACAGATATCTCATATTTCTGGCCATGAGTCATATCTGTCAAAACTCTTTTTGACTCCGTGAATTATTATTTTTATAATAATTCACTCGACTCATCGACTACGAACGTACTAGGTCACTATGTCATAGTCTCCAAACGATATAGGAAAATTCAATCCTTTGGACCTATTTGTCCTGAATTACCATATACCTATAGTCACTCATCTATCTTATATCCCAAAGACCGTATATCGGACATGGTGTTGTCATGCCCATACGATTTTTTCTCGAGTCTCGCTCTAATCATATTCTCCTAGAGAACTCTTTCTCGCTCAATCTGAATGACCTTGGCAAAGGATTTGTCTAAAAGCAAGAACACGAGATATTCCTCTCATGATACCGAGAGTGAATGATATTTTATTGATACTCAATAGCCCTTGTCAAGTTGGTTGTCACTCCCAATAACTAGTTGTACTATATTTGGAACTTATAAACCTATAAGTCTAATATTAAAGAGTGGAGTACTCATAAAAGACATCCTTAGTGTCTCAAGTCTAAAGATCAAGTACATCACTAGGATAACAAAATCGTTGTCTAACAATGAGATACCATCAACCATCCAGCATTGCATGAGCAGATCAATCAGTAAACTCATTCTCCAATAAGCACCTGCATAGTAACCCCTAGCGGCCCCAAATGAATAGCTATGAGACCAACGACCTCAATCATTTGGACGGATATACAATACACCAATATGTCCGATTATCTCAATATCCTTCTCGAATAACCTATGACCAAGATCATTTAAGATTTATGTTTAAAGATAAATCAATCTCATTATCATGATTCAATTCCTATTACACAAATTCATAGACATCACAATATATTTATATAATAAATAATATAAAAAAAAAATATATCATAATAATAATAATTAAATAAAATATTTATCATATCACACATGTTATCACTCACGTGATTGACTTGTAGGGTACCTATGACTAGCTCCTATGATATCGAACCCTCCTTCAAAGTCTTAAATTGATATTCTTATCGATACGATGTCACCCTAATTGATACGTCAAATATGAGAATTCTAAGCAACAAAATATTTCTGTTAAGATACAACAACTACATAAAGACGACATCCCACTGTCAATCTCTTTTTTTTCAACAACCACGGGTGACACAAAACAAAATGTATTTATCTAAGATAGCACATGAAAACACAACATTATTTGTCCAAGTATTCCAATAAGTTCCTAAAAACACTTCCATGGCCATCGTACTTAAAGGATATTCCTATAAGCAATCAGAAAATAGAATGGGAACAGGAGTTATCAATCAACTATGAGACATTCGTTGAAGTCAAAGAAGACTAACATACTCCCTGTGCAAACGTTAGGGAACCTCTCTTTTGATATGCCAGTTAAATTGTATTCCTGCAACTTAATCATAATTGACGCCTGGATTATCAGTTTACATGTTCTGCAATATGAAGGCATAAAATAAGCTAAAAGGAAAATAACAACGTGGGTGTCATTAACATAAGAAAACCATAAATGGGCCTAATACCATCCACATAACCTAGAGATATACTTCAGAAGTAGAGCAACTTGCCTTGGTGCCGGATCCAACTACATAATCTTGTCTTTGTTTGAGTGGAGAATAACTGGTGCTTAAATCTAGATAAAGAACAATGCAAATACAGATGAAACCTCCAAAAAATATCTTCTGAAAATTCCATAACATTCTATATGCAGAACACAACCATGTGAATCAGATCCATTTCAGAACACAACCATAAAATTATTTGTCAAAATGATTGAAAGCACAAGTAATCATCTGCATTAAATGTGGCTCATGAGAAGAGTCTTTAAATTTCAGAAAACGAGAAAGAATATCATGTGAATCAGATCCATTTCAGAAAACGAGAAAGCATATTATGTGAATCAGCATCCACTGCTCGTAAAATAATCATCTTTTCCAACAATCACCACTATGTTGTCGTGTGCTAGTCAACTTTTATATCTCCTCACTAGCTCCGATGGAGAATTTTGTAGATAATTATCCACGATAACCCACAAGTAAATACAACAACCTTACCAGTACTCTTACTCTGACACATCATTTATTAATTTAATTTAAAGCAGATCCTAACTTAAGTTATTGCCAATATCATTTCATTCCACTTCCTCTCTTCATTCTCTTCATCTGCCTTTGCCACCACCTTGTGTGTGTAGACGAGGTGGGAAAGTGGAGGAAGACAGGTGGGGACAGTGTGTTGGCAGTAATAGTATGGGAAAGGAAGAGGCTGAATAGTAGAAAAGATGGTGGAGGAGGTAGGTCATCACCAGAGGAGAAACTGCAATGTGCTGGATGAAGAAATGGCAGGATGTTGCAGCAGAGGTGGTGGAGAAAATTTGTTAAAAGATAAAGAAAAAATAAGATATTCAAAAGATTTTCTTCTTTCGAACTTGCAATGGACTCTTTGAATGAAATGAAGCCAAGGTGTTGAGTTGTCAATATAAATAAGGGAGAGGCTTCATTTTAATCATGAGTTACCATGGGGGTCATGTACAAATTTTCCAGTCCTCTACTTCTTAGCAAGTCCATCAACATATCCAAACTATCCATGTCATTTTTCTCCTTGCAGAGTTCCAGGAGGTTTGTGATGTTTGTAGGTCTAGGCCTCCACCTGTGTACACCTTCAGATGATGCTGCTGCTTTTATACACAGTAGTGCCTCTGAAAGCCGCTTCTCCTTCGTATAGCCTTCTGCAAGGAACTCCCATGTGTTTGGTTTTGGCTTCCCACCTTTCTCTAGAAATCCATCAAGAACATCTTTTGCCTTACCAACTAGCCCTTCCTTGACGTATGAACTCATTAGGATGTTGCAGATCCTGGGATCATAGCTCGATGTGCTTGATAGCCACTCTTCATATATCACTTCAGCTCCATCCATATCTCCAAGTCGTATCAAAGAAGAAAGCATTGATTGGTAACCCAAATTTAGGATGCTAGGGAAGCTTGATTTGTACCAATTCCAAATTCGATAAACTTCTTCTCTCTTCCCAATATTTCCATAGAGGCCAATAAGATAATTAAAAGGTGTTCGGTCCCTGCCAGTCATTCTGATCTCAGCATCCTTTAAGCAACTCTCTGCCTTTTCAAAATTGCCAAGTCTAGTGTACATTGTAGCAAGTGTAGTGTATGTGGTCCAATTTGCATTTATATTGCTGTCAGAAGTCATTTCTGCTACCACTCGTTCCATCTCCTCTACATCTTCCATAGAAGCACAATTTGTTATCCATATATTATAGGTGTATATATCGAAAGTCACATTTTTCTCTTTCATTTCATTAATCAACATACCAACTTTCTCATGCTCTTCAACGTTCATGTAAAGAGTCATCATGACATTGAATGGAAGAGCATCACTTGCATAGCCTTTGCTTTTCATTGTCTCCATAATGGCCTCTGCCTTGTCTTTGATCTTTGCTTGGCCATAAACATTTAAAAGAGCGCCATATGTGCGCTTGTCCTTTAAGTTATCAGGAAGGTTTGAAAAGTGATTTTCAGCATGTGAAATGCCATGTACTTTAGCAATGAGATCCAACTGAATCGCCATGTCACTAGATGTAAGAGTAAATCGATCCCCTTGTGCAGCCATCCAGTTATAGACCTATTGAAATGAAAAGATGAAAGGTATGACTTATGAGTCTTCTGCAACAGACATGTCATGAAAAATATTCATATACGATTGGAGATGGATCAAACAAGTAGGCTCCATCAATTGGAAAATGGTGTTTCCACTATAAAAATCTTTCTCTAGATCCAGAGTTATCGAACACATCCAATTCTCAGCAAAAGAAGGAAACCAAATAACTAATCTTGACTCTAGAATATTCGGACAAATCCTTTAAACATCCAATCCATGAAAATTATACAAGAAACTACTAAAGCGAAAAACGAATGAGAATGAGAGCAACTACAGGTCTACATTTGCAAGAGCAGCATTACCAATCTTTAATTTTTTTCCCATTATCATTAGCTACAGTATATGTGATACAATTCGCAAATCAATGACCTTAAAAATATTTGAACTACACTATATAATGCATCCTCCAAACTCAGCCATGTTAACAACGTCTCAGCAAGCAAATCATCAGAGTTAAAGTGAAGTAGTGAACCTTGTACTCCTTAGAGTCAATACAGAATCACCAATCAGAAGTTAGTCCTATGATTGATTAGAGTATCTATTACACTTATTGAATTCCCTCCTAGTTGCTACCATTACTAGTCATTACTGATTTTCACATGGTACAGGACCTAGCTGATAGTGAATTACAAGTTAAATTGCAGACTTCTAGCCATCTACAAAATTTTCATCATGAACTGTCTTTCTTATTTACCCAAGAAATTAAGCTATCTAACCTAGTTAAAAATATAATTGATGAGGGAAGATGTCATTGACGTCTTGATCAGCCCGATGTGGTCCGGACCCATATGTGTAGGATTGTCCAAGGTGGAAACACCGAGCTCCCGAGATGCCACCTGCACGAAGACCATAGTGGGTAGAGGTTTTCTAACTCAATTTCTCCGACGCCCAAGTTAGTAACACGAGGTGTACGAGTGCAGACGCGAGTAATCAAAAGAAGTAAGCTCCTCTTACTCATCGTAGTAAAGATGAGCTTTTATACCTGATCACAAAAGGGCAAAATAGTCCGTGGAATATTCCGCCTCTAACCACTCCCAACGGTCCCCTCTTGGCCTCTTGGGGGAGGGGGGGGAATAGCCCTGGACCTATCTTGGACTCTTGTCCACGTGAGTAGCTGGGTGGATAGTGACCTCGATCTTTTCCTCCCACTGAGGACACCATGTGGTGGTTACGTGTCAGATAATGATTAGCTGATAGTGTATTCCCTATCAATAATTAAGAAGAACAAGGAGAAAACAAAATAATTTTTACCATATACGTATTTATACTTCTACATTTAAATAAAACATGTGACCAAATTTATCTGGATTTTTTAAAAGTTTCAAAAGATTATGTACTTTTAAATTATTAAGAAAAAACTTCTTGAGAAGATTTTGATTAACTTGGAAAATAGATTCTTTAATTATAGAGATGGATAAATAATTAAATTGATTCTTCATATGAAACATTAGTCATGCATAAATGATCAATGAAATTAATATAATGATCTTAGGCCATTCACACTGGATCACTAAATGATGAGAACAATTGTCGATGGTGCCTCTATCAACCCTACTTGGCCTTAGGCCATGTGTGTAGGAGTCTGAGAACATCCGAAGAGGGGGGTCTGGAGCTTGTCTACACGCTCGACAATGGACTTGCAAGAAGGCCAAGCTCGGGTGGGGTGCCCAATCCGGTCCCTTCTATGCTCAAGTTAGGGCCGAAGTGGGGAAAGAGCTCACGGGTGAATAGTAATTGACCTCTGTAATAGTAAAAGAGTGGGCTTATAATAGGTCGAGCCCAAGGGAATATTTTGTAATATGGGCCGAATATTCCCTTTTGGGCTTACCACTATTATTGAGCTTGGGTGGTCGTCATCGCATCCGGGTCCCACCATATGGCTAGCTGCGATTAGAGGGGAAGATTTCTCCCCATCATTGGAGGGGTAGATTGGAGAGGGGCACCTCGAGCGCATTTTCATGCTTAGCCCGAAGGGGGCATCTCGAGCGTATGTTTAGGCTTAACTCGAGGGGGGAACCTCGAACGCATCCTCATGCTTAGCCTGAGAGAGGCGCCTCTAGTGCATTTTCATGCTTAACCGAGGTGGCGTTGAAACTCTCAACCCGAGGGGTTGGGAAGACCATCATATGGGGGTGGACCGCCTCGGGCCCAAAGGCTAGGTTTAACGATGACTCACCCAACCCGATCTTTGGAGTGGTTCAAGAATCCCACAAGATGTTGGGCAACTCTTCAGGACAAGTGCCTTTTGCGTCGGCCACCCGCCTCTTCAGACCCTCGAGTACGGACTGATTTGTCACCTTAGCCAAGTCGTTGGTCTGCGAATGGGCCACCAAACTGAACCATAGCCAGATGCCGAAGGACCGACAAAAGGCCTTAAAGTTGTGATTGTTAAATTGCATCCCATTGTCAGTAATGATTGCCCTCGGGATGCCGAACCAAGTAATGATGTTCCTCCACACGAAACCCTCAACGTGCCTGTTTGTGATGGAGGCGAGCAGCTCAGCCTCTACCCATTTCGTGAAGTAGTCCACCCCAACTATGACAAGTCATTGTTGCCTAGAGGCCAAGGGAAAGGGTCAGGCATAGTCTATTAGGTTGAAACGCACCGCAAGCTAGTGCTAGATATGGGCATGTCTCTGGCACTTATCACATCTCTAGGCATAGGCAATTGCGTCCCTTCTCAACGTTGGCCAGTAGTAACCTTGACATAGGACTTTAAAGGCGAGTGTTTGGCCACCAATGTGCTCCCCTCACATTTCCTCATGCACCTCAACCAAGACACACTCGGCTTCCCGAGCGAGGCACTTGAGGAGCGGCTGGCTAAAGGACCTACTATACAAACGGTCATTTATTACACAATGCCACGCTTAATGGTACTTGACTCGCCTCACCGATGCTGGGTCGGGCAAGAGTACTTTGTTACTTTTGTACCACAAGATGTCCATCCAAGAGGGCTCGTCCTTAGTCTGAAAGACTTGCAAGATGTCAATGCTCCTCACTGGCAACGTTTCAACCAGCCATCACTCGTCCTTTACCGTCCAAGCTAAGGCGACTCCTGCTAGTGCATCAGCCCGAGCATTCTCCACTCGAGGTACCTAAAAGATCTCAAACTTCACGAAATAGGGGATTGGCTTGCATACCTCAATAAGGTATCTGGCCATCACCTTGTCTCAAGCTTCGAAGTCTCCTCGGACTTGATCCACGACTAGCTACAAGTCATTGTAAGCCACCAACTCTAAGATGCCTAGCTCCCTTGCCAAATTGTGCCTAGACAGAAGGGCCACATACCATGCCTCATTGTTGGATATCTTACCCGAAGCGCAGGACCTGCTCGTAGATTTATGCATCAGAACTCTTGAGCACAAGTCTAGCACCTACCCCTTATATTGTCAATTAATCTATCGACAAAGAGTGTCCACACGAATCGAACTTCCTCATCGACTTAGTTCGCAACACCAACTCCAAGATGAAGTTCGCCAAAGCTTGAGCCTTGATCATTGCTCTTAGTGCATAAAGGAGGACGAACTCGCCAAGCTCGATTGACCACCACAATAACCTCCTTGACATGTCGAGTCGAGCTAGCACCTGTCGAAGCGACTGATCGATGATCACTTATATTGTATGTGCTTGGAAATACAAACACAGCTTCCTTGCAGCCAGCACCAGCGCAAACGCTAGCTTTTCGATTGGCGGGTAACATAGCTTGGGCCCAGTTAGTATGTGCCTCACATAATAAATCGACCTCTGAACCCCCTCCCCTCGGATCAAAACCGGGTTAACAGTGAGCTCCATGGCAGCCAAGTATAGACTTAACACTTCGCCTGGCCTCGAGGCCATAAGTTGCAGGAGTTTAGCCAAGTGATCTTTGAGGTTACTAAGGGTTGCTTAGCATTCCTCCATCTATACGAACCCTCTCGATTTTTTTAGAGCACAAAAGAATGGAAGGCACTTATCCCTCGACCAATATAAGAAACAATTGAGAGCTACCACCCTTCCAGCCAATTGCTAGACTTCCTTGGCCAACCTAGCAGACTACATTTCCATAATCCCCTTGTCGTGCACGATGAATCCGAGAAATTTTCCTGAGTTCACGCTAAAGGCACATTTGGCTAGGTTGAGACATATGTTGAATTTCTTCCAAGGTCAGAAAGGTCTCGGTCAAGTTGGTCAAGTGCATGTCAATTGTTTTACCTTTGATAATCATGTCGTCGACATATGCCTCAATCCTCATCTACCCACGAAACATCTTGTTAACCTTTCTCTGGTAAGTGGCTCCTGTGTTCTTAAGTCTGAATGGCATTATTTTGTAGCAATACGTCTCTCGGTCAATGGTAAAGGATGTGTGCTCTCGGTCTTACGGGGCCATGCGTACTTGATTGTATCCCAAGAAAGTATCCATGAAGGTCAGCAACTCGTGGTCAGAAGTGGCATCTACCAGCTAGTTGATTCACGGGAGAGGATAGCTATACTTCGGATAAGCTTTATTCAAGTCGGTATAATCAACGCACATCGACCAGTTACCATTAGCTTTCTTAACAAGTATAACATTGGCTAACCATTGGGGATACTGCACTTCGGATATAAATCTTGTGATTAGCATCTTATCTACCTCAGCGACGATTGTCGATTGGCAATCAGGAATAAATCTGTGTGGCCTCTACCCGATCGATCGGGCTCTGATAAGTATGTTGAGGCGGTGTGGCGCCACGTTGTCATAGTCAAAATTGTAAACGGGGTGTTCGATGTAATACTTATGTATGTTCGTGTTTTTTGGTTTGTTCATGCTTTGCACAGAATGTAGAGAGACGGTCGAAAGCTTAACAACCTCATTTTAGTTAAATTTGGTGGTCATTTTGGCTTGTAAATAAAGGTTGTGTCATGCGGACAATTGTGGGAGATTTTGGTCTGTAGTGGACCATTTTAGACCCTTTGTTGTACGACCGTTCAGAGCTTGTGAAGTCTATTTGTAATTTGCATTGGCTATGAAGTGTTTATTGAAATGATTGCTTGTGGATCCCGAGTGAGACGCTTTCTCTAACCCGTTTTCTCTTTTGTAGGTCCTAAGAGACCACAGAAGGTTTCGGGGAGGTTGACCTTTGCAGACGGACACGCAAGGGTGCCGCAAGACTTGGGCAAAGCCAACTAAGTGCATGACATATGGTATCAGAGCGAGACAAGCACTTATAGAAACACTGGGCATACAAATGTAAGGGACCTGGCGAGGCTACGTTGAGGGCAGCAAGCATACACAACCGTTTGGGGGGAAACAGGCATGGAGATGTAGGAAAAATGAGTCGCTCAGAGGAGCGGGCATCTAAAATTGGCATTCAGAAAAATGGCCAACCCTTCGCGCAAGAGGCACCATGAGGACAAGCAAGCTTGGAAGAATACGTAGCGCACAAAGATTAGGATGGCTGAGTTCGAGCTACGGCTCGACGTTAGCAACGATACTTGATGGTGCTCAAGACAAGCGAGGCGCTTGATAAATGATAAGGCCATGCAAGGTGGAATGGGTTGTTCAGCAACCAAAAGAGTTATGCAAAGCTCACAAAGGTGAGGGGAATTACTAACTCGAAGAATTCGATACTCATGCAAGGACTTGTATGCGGACAATGGAATATTCATGGTCATCCCAAGGCGACCAAAACTTGGCGTCATGGACCATTGAAACTTTCTCGTCGACATGAGAAGGATACGCCCGTAGGAGGCTGAAGTGTGCAGCGAGTTCAGCATGTTGCTAGGCTTGAGGGGTGCAATAAGGGCTGTATTGACGTGGAGTCACAATCTAGCAAAGTGCATTTGCGGGGGCAGAACAATGCACAGTTCGTTCAACAAGGCGGAGTAGTCCAAAAGAATGGTGGTCTCCGAAACTTCTATAAGAAAAGATACGAAGAGAGAAGTTGCTCCAACGGGACAAATACCTTGGAGGGATAAGTCCCGATTCTCCAGAGGGAGAATCATGTGCAACGGGCCGCACATGTTAAGAAGTACGTTAAAACAACAACTCCACAAAGCTTAACGGACCGAGCGAGCGACGAGGAGTTGTCGCCTAAACTCGCTTGAGATAATGCATTGGAGGATGCATTGCGAGATCAAGTGGGGGAGCGACCCAGGGCAACACAAATGAAGGCACACTTGGAGACAATATGGAGATCGGACTCAACGAAGGGTTAACCCGTGGAATGGTGGGCACGAGGGCTACCATCAACTCAATGCAAATCAAGGAGCAAAGCAACTATGGTGTAACTTGGTGAACGACCCAAGTCACATAAAGGGAGTTGGCATAGAAGATGGAACATGAAGCGGAGGCACGATAGAGGTCCAAGACATGAACTATTGTAGAGGCAAGAGCAGGATCATGTCGTTCCATAGGTCCCTCATTTTGATGGAGCGGACTCATCTTGCATGGTGCTAAAGACGAAGGGAGCTTCGAGGCACATGCACCTTATCTCGGAAAAGCATTTGACGGGGGAACTAAGGCGACTCAACTTGCAGAGGTGAAGTTAGGTTCAGAAGGCCTTAACACTAAATAAGAGGACACAGAAGCGGGTACTCTTGAAGAATATGCCACAGTGCTATCATTCAAGTTGTCATAAAGGAAGCGGTGCACAGCAAAGATTATGCTGGTGGGGGCAGAGACCTAGTATCCAAACAATGGTGCACCAATTTCAGCGAAGTTAGTGGATTTCGGGAGCTACTAGGCTAGGCAATGGACTGTCCTAGAGTTGTGCTTCGTCTGAGTGTGATCCGAGAGCGAGTGGACGAAGGTCGATTGTCAATGGAGCGAACACAATCAAAGGTGGAAGAAACCCTACGATGTGTTGGCAGAGACCACACATGGAGGGATCGCAATCCAAGTTCATCTCACAATGATTAGCAGGCAATGGAGATATCACCAGGATGCGACATGGTGTAGCAGATCGTGGTGGAATAGTTCATGGTAATACGATACACACGAAACTAGTCCTACGAGGGACTAGATCATACGGAGGTATGATCGAGAGCTACTGGGAGCTTCATTTCGGTGAATAACACGATGGCAAAAAAGACTATGGATTCAATGAGTGAATGCTATGGTATCGCAGAGGCGAGTCTTTCGTGCGTACATTAAATTTTGCATCGGATAAAAGCCTTGATCATTAGCATATGGGGGCTATGTACCACCGAATATGGGGAGTATATTGAATGCAAGTACTAGTGAGTCCCATGGGAGGGACTTGATCATACAAAGGTATAATCAGAACGGCTAGAGAGTTTAACTACTCCAGAGCTCATATTCGTTAAAG
Source organism: Musa acuminata AAA Group (assembly GCF_036884655.1). NCBI lineage: Eukaryota > Viridiplantae > Streptophyta > Magnoliopsida > Zingiberales > Musaceae > Musa > Musa acuminata. The sequence goes on from NC_088342.1 coordinate 12,613,117, forward strand.
AGAGCCCGGCGAGTCAGAGGACAAGACCGAGTAAGCGAACGTTGCTACCAAGGAAGCTAAGGAGAACAAAATCGATACGAACCCTACAACATGATAGCGAAGGTCATGCATAGGAGTTGCAGTCTGTCTTTCCATCGATTAAAGGAAACTGCTCAGAGAATACAAAGGTGTTGAAGCAGGGGGTCGAAAGGGGCGAGGAAACGACGACGTGTCCAAAGGGACTTAGCTACCAAAAAAAACCAAGCATCAGTTAGAAAGGAGATGGACTCAAAAGAGTGACACAGAGCCACAAAGGCAGATTTACCGATCGTGAAGAAAGGGACGCAGATGCGAGGTGACGGATAGTAGGGCCATGGGCATGCAACGCTATGGTACCGCAGAGGCGGGACTTCCGTGAAGTCATCAATCCCTTGTTCTCATGGAGGGAGAACGCTTGGTCGTGAAAGGGGCCGAGGAGGTGGAGAATGCAGAAGCAAACTCCAAGTACCGAGACAAGGCTGAAGGACAGAGGCCAGGGAACTTCGTAAGACCGATGTCAATGAGCTTCTCATCAAGATAGCCGAAAGTGAAGGACTTCGGATCGATGCAAGAGTGCTCGACCAAGGAACGAAGTAGGCAGTATGCGGTGTTGTACCTTTGCGACTCAGAGGAGTAGGCAACAAAGATGATGGAGAAGACGGTACAATCCCAGAGATGACTAAAACTATTAGAGACTTGCTCCAAGTTGGGGTGAAAACTTATTGCATTCTAGAAGCTCGATGGCATTGAGAAGGTGAATCACAGTAACTAACTCAACGCAAGGAATACAAACAGTTCGAGTGCTTCATAAGTGTGAGCAAAGAGCAGGTGAAGGTTAGTAACCAACTCGATGCATGGAATACAATCCTCGAGGAGGCAAGCAAAGTCAAATAATCGAGTACCACAATTCTCTTATCTATCCAGCAGAGTAGCTCTGCACAGGTTCAAAGACCCTTCGAAGAAACCTAGTGGAAGATAATAGTTGTCAAATCCTCATCAATGGTGATCAGTGTCACTGAGAGTAAATTATCCACTTCAATTCCTAATAGAATGTCAATCGAAAGTGGAAGTGATGCGAACCTACTTGGAAGTGACAACTAAGTGAAAGAAGAGTCGATGGGCAAATTTTGTGGAGGAAGGACCCAAAAAACTTCAAAAGTTTACGAGGCAATGCTCGTTAAAACTCCAACATGCATCCACCCAGTTCAAGCGACATGAGGCATTTAATAGACTGATGTATACTAAGGATGGTCTTTTCCTTCATCTGAAGGATCCGTAGGAACCAACATTGATCAACACAACTCAACCAACCCCACACTAGAATCAGAGTCATTAGCGAGTTGAAGCAGCATAGCGGATTAAAAGTTCAACTACTCAACAACAACAGCGGAGAACAGCTGGGAGCTAAGAGGCGCATTGCAGCTGGAGTAGAAGATTGAAGACTCAGTAAAGGCGAGGAGTTGCAACGTCGACAAAGGTTTCGACGAGGACGTCGAAGGAATAAGTGGGGAAGAATGTCACGGACAAAATTGTAAATGGGGTATTCAATGTAATGCTTATGTATGTCCGTGTCTTTTAGTTTGTTCATGCTTTGCACAACATGTAAAGAGACGATCGAAAGCTTAACAGCCCCATTTTAGTTGGGTTTAGTGGTCGTTTTTTGCTTGAAATAAAGGTTGTGTCATGTGGACACTTGTAAGAGATTTCGATCTATAATGGATCCAGAGTGAGACGCTTTCTCTAACCCGTTTTCTCTTTTGTAGGTCCTAAGGGACCATAGGAGGTTTCGGGGAGGCTGACCTTTGTGAACGGACACGTAAGGGTGCCAATGACTTAAGCAAAACAAACTAAGTGCGTGACAACGTGGGGGTCGATCCCTAGTATATCCTTTGTCGACCAAGCAAAAACTTCAAAGTTCTCCTAGAGGAAGTTGAACAGCTCCACTCGATTGGGCTCTAGGAGTGCCAACTTGACCGTCACTATGCAATCTAGCATGGCCCGATTCAAAGGCACCTCTAGGAGTGGCTCGTCCAACTCGAGATGAGAAGTCAGCTTTGCTCCTTCTCAGGGGTCTATCAGTGGTTGTTCGGCACACAACTTATTCGACAAGTACACTACTATCATATAACATTGTCAGGATTCCTTAGAATTGTTTCTCAACTCTCCAACTCTCGACCTAGTGGGGAACTTCATGAATATGTGGTAGGTTGATACTACCGCCTTTAACCTATTCAGAGTCAGTCAACCAATGATTGCGTTATATGTCGAGGGGATATCAACCACCATGAACTTGGCAAGCACCGTCTTGGAATGGAGCTCATCTTCAAATGTCACGTGGAGGTTGATGATGCCGAGAGGGGAGATAGTGTTGCCCGTGAACCCTGTGAGAGAACAAGATATGGGGTTGAGGTCATTAGTAATGAGACCCAATTTTTGAAATACATCAAGTAAAGGATGTCAGTCAAGCTACATATATTAATCATGACTCTCTTGCCCTGAGCATTGATCATCTTGACGAAGACAACGAACGCGTCATCATGGTTAGGGTCAAGGTGCTTTGACTCCTCCCGGAAGACTATCTTCGGATCACCGTCACATGTCAACGTTGTCGGCCACCACTCTAGCATAGGCTCTCCGGCTCGATGAACTATCCCCCCCGAGGCAGTCCCACTGACTATCACATCGATCTACCTCTTAACGGGGTCCTCAAGTTTTCAGTAGGGCTTTCGCCTTCTTCGGACATAACGACCGAGGTGTCCTCAATGGACAAGCTCCTCGATCTGCTCCTTAAGGTCTAGGCAATCCTCGATGTCATGGTTGTGGTCTCGATGGAAATGACAGTACTTTGTCTTATCTCTTCTACCGAGGGTTAATCTCAATGGGTACGGATCCCAAAGCATTCCTTTTTCTTAAACCTACAAGAAGACTTCAATCCGAGACATGCAAAGGGGGGTGAGGTCGATCCTTCGTCGAGACGGTCTCACCCAATCCCACGTACAGCGCCAAGGGGATCTAGGTACAAGAGCAGAGGAGGGTGCTTTGGTTTCGAGCACTTCTAGGACTCTTTCCTCCTCCCCGCTACCATCGCATCAACAGTGATGTATTGGTTAACCCTTTGCAGCATCTTAGGCATAGTGGTTGGCTGTCTCTTTATCAGCGACCAAAAGAGCCTAGAGTGTCGGAGCCCCATTATGAACGCCTAGATCAGCAGTGAGGGGTGGGCGTCGACAATTCCCCTAGCCTCATTTGTGAACCAAGTGACAAACTCGACCAGCGACTCACCCTCCGCCTGTCGGATGTCGAGGAGGGTGGTTGTTGAGCGTCGAGGACGTACTGTCACGGACAAACTTCTAAACAAGGTGTTTGATGTAATGCTTATGTATGTCCGTGTCGTTTGGCATGTTCATGCCTTGTACAACATGTAAAGGGGCGGCCGAAGGCTTAATAGTCCCATTTTAGTTGGGTTGGTGGCCTCTTTAGGCTTGTAAATAAAGGTTGTGTCATGTAGACACGTGCGAGAGCTTTTCGGTCTGTAATGGACCATTTTACCCTTTGTTGTGCCACTGTTCAGAGCTTGTAAAGTCTGTTTGTAATTTGCTTTGTCTATGAAGTGTTTTTCGGACATGTTTGCTTGTGGATCCCGTTTGAGGCGTTCTCTTTAACCCGTTCTCTCTTTTGTTGGTCCTAAGGGACAATGGGAGGCTTCGGGGAGGCTGACCTTTGCGGACGGACGCGCAAGGGTGCCGCACGACTTAGGCAAAACCAGCTAAGTCCGTGTCATATGGTATCAGAGCGGGACAAGCACTCATAGAAACACTTGACATGCAAACGTGGGGGACCTAGTGGGGCTGCATGGAGGGCAGTCAGCACACGCGCGACCGTTTGAGGGAAAACGGGCATGGAGATGTAGGGAAAAGAGTCGCTCAGAGGAGCGGGCATCTTACATTGGCATTCAGAGGAATGGCCAACCCTTCGCGCAAGAGGCACCACGAGAACAGGCAAGCTTGGAAGAATGCGGAGCGCACAAAGGTTGGGATGGCTGAGTTTGAGCTACGGCTCAACGTTGACAACTTTACTTGATGGTGCTCAAGGCAAGCGAGGCGCTTGGCAAAGGACGAGACCATGCAAAGTGGAATGAGTTGCTCAGCGACCGAAAGAGTTGTGCAAAGCTCACAGAGGTGAGGGGAATTGCTAACTCGAAGAATTCGGTACTCATGCATGGGCTTGTATGCGGACGATGGATTGTTCGTGGCCATCCCAAGGCGACCGAGTCTCGGCGCTATGGAGCATTGAAACTTTCTCTTCGGCATGCGAAGGATACGTCCGGAGGAGGCTGAAGTGTGCAACGAGTTCAGCATGTTGCTAGGCCTTGAGGGGTGCAGTGGTGGCTGTATTGACGTGGAGGCGCAATCTAGCAAGTGCGTTTGCAGGAGGCAGAACAATGCACAGTTTATTCTGCAGATCGGAGTAGTCCAAGGGGATGGTGGTCTCCGAAACGAAGAGAGATGTTGCTCCAATGGGACAGTTATCCAGGAGGGATAAGTCTCGGCTCTCCAGAGGGAGAATCATGTGAGATGGACTTCACATGTTGAGGAGGAGTACCTCACAAACAACAACTCCACGAAGCTCAATGGACCGAGCAAGCAGCGAGGAGTTGTCACATGATCTCGCTCGAGAGAATGCATGGGTGGATGCATTGCGAGATCAAGTGGGGGAGCGACCTGAAGCAACTTAAATGAAGGCACACTTGGAGTCGATGTGGAGATCGGACTCAAGGGAGGGCTGACCTGTGGAATGGTGGGCACGAGGGCCACCATCGACTCAATGCGAAAACGAGGAGCGGAGCAACTTGGGCGTAACTTGGTGAAGTACCCAAGCCGCATGAAGGGAGCCAGCAGAGAAGTTGGAACATGGAGCAGAAGCACAGTGCTTTCCTTAGACAGAGGTCAAAGACATGAACTCTTGCAGAGGCAAGAGTAGGATCATGTTGTTCCATGGGTCCTTCATTCTGACGGAGCGGACTCATCTTGCATGGTGCCAAAGACGAAGGGAGCTTCTAGGCACATGCACCTTATCTCGGAGGAGCATTTGATGGAGGAACTAAGGCGACTCAATTTGCGGAGGCGAAGTTGGGTTCAGAAGGCCTTAGCACGGGGCAAGAGGACGCAGAGGCGGGTACTCTTGAAGAATATGCCACAATGTTGCCATTCAAAGTTGCCATGAAGGAAGCAGTGCGCAGCGGAGATTGTGTTGGTAGGGGCAGAGGCCTAGGATCCAGACAATGGTGCACAAATTACAGTGAAGTCGGTGGACTTCGGGAGATACTAGGCGACGGACTGTCCTAGAGCGGTGCTTCATCTAGGTGTGACCCAAGAGTGGGTGGATGAAGGTCGATTGCCAAAGGAGCGAACAAAATCGAAGGTGGAGGAGACCCTGCGATGTATTGGCAGAGGCCACACATGGAGGGTTCACAATTCGAGTTTATTCCACAAGGATCAGAATGCAATGGAGATGTCACCAGGAGGCGACATGGTGCAGCGGATCGTGGTGGAACAGTTCGTGGCAATGCGACACACACGACACTGTCCCGGGAGGGACTAGATCATATGGAGGTATGATCGGGAGCTACTGGGAGCTCCGCTTTGGTGAACAACACGACGGCAAGAAGGGCTATGGATTCAAGGAGTGAAGGCCATGGTACCGCAGAGGCGGGTCTTCCGGGCGTGCACCGAATTTTGCATCGGATGAAAACCTTGGTCATCAGCATATGGGGGCTGGGTTCCACCAAGGGAAAAGTTCGAATGCAAGTACCAGTGAGTCCCATGAGAGGGACTTGATCATGCAGAGGTATGATCGAAGCAGCTGGAGAGTTGGATTGCTCCAGAGCTCATATTCGCTTAAGGGAGCCCGACAAGTCGGAGGACAAGGTCGAGTAAGCGAACATTGCTACCAAGGAAGCTAAGGAGAACAGAATCGGTGCAAACCCTACAATGTGATGGCAGAGGCCATGCATGGGAGTTGCAGTCTGTCTTTCCATCGACCAAACAGACTGCTTGGAGAACACAGAGGTGTTGAAGCAGGAGGTCGAAAGGGGCGAGGAAGCGACGACAAGTCCAGAGGGACTTAGCTACCCAAAATCAAGCAATCGGTGAGAATGGAGGTGGACTCAGCGGAGTGTCACGAAGGCATATCTACTGATTGTGAAGAAAAGGGATGTAGATGCGAGGCGACGGATAGTAGGGCCATGGGCATGGCAGCGCCATGGTACCGCAGAGGCGGGACTTCCGTCAAAGTCATTGATCCCTTGCTCTCACGGAGGGAGAGCGCTTGGTCGTGAAAGGGGCCGAGGAGGTGGAGCATGCAGAGGCAATCTCCAAGTACCGAGACAAGGCTGAAGGGCAGAGGCCAAGAAACTTCGTAAGACCGGTGTCAACAAGTGTCTCATCAAGATGGCCGTAAGTGAAGGACTTCGGGTCATGCAAGAGTGCACGACCAAGGAACGAAGCAAGCAGTACGCGGTGCTGTACCTTTGCTACTCAGTGTAGTAGGCGGCAGGGTTGATGGAGAAGACGGTACAATCCCAGAGGCGACCTCATCTATCAGAGAATTACTCCAAGTTGGGGTGAAAACTTCCTGCATTCCAGAAGTTCAATGGCATTGAGAAGGTGAATCACAGTAGCTAACTCAACGCAAGGAGTGCAAACACTTCAAGTGCTTCAGAAGTGTGAGCAAAGAGCAGGCGAAGGCCAGTAACCAGCTCGATGCATGAAGTACAACCTCGAGGAGGCGGGCGAAGTCAAGTAACCTTTGCCTTCTCAACTCTTAAGAGAATGGGCGAAACCGAGTACCCCAGTTCTCTTATCTATCCAGCAGAGGAGCTCTGCACAAGTTCAAAGACCCTTCGAAGATAATGGAAGACAATAGTTGTCAAATCCTCACCAACGGTGATCAGTGCTACTGAGAGTAGATTGTCCGCTTCATTTCCCAACGAAATGCCAATCGAAAGCGGAAGTGATGCGAACCTACTTGGATGTGACAACTAACTGAAAGAAGAGTCAATGAGCAGATTTTGTGGAGGAAGGACCCAAAACTTCAGAAGTTCGCGAGGCGATGCTCGTTAAAGCTCCAACAAGCATCCACCCAGTTCAAGCAGCATGTGGAAATTTTGAGAAACTGGCACAGTAAGAATGGTCTTTTCCTTCATTTGGTGGATCCGCAGGAATCAACGAGGATCAACACAACTCAGCCAACCCCACACCAGAGTAAGAGTCATTGGCGAGTAGAAGCAGCATGGCGGATCAAAGGTTCGACTACTCAAAAAGAGCAGCGGAGAGCAGCTGGGAGCCAGGAGGCGCATTGCAGCTGGAGCAGAAGATTGAAGACTCAGCAAAGGCGAAGAGATACAGTGTTCACAAAGGCTTCGACGAGGACGTCGAAGGGATAAGTGGGGGAGAATGTCACGGACAAACTTCTAAACAAGGTGTTTGATGTAATGCTTATGTATGTCCGTGTCGTTTGGCATGTTCATGCCTTGTACAACATGTAAAGGGGCGGCCGAAGGCTTAATAGTCCCATTTTAGTTGGGTTGGTGGCCTCTTTAGGCTTGTAAATAAAGGTTGTGTCATGTAGACACGTGCGAGAGCTTTTCGGTCTGTAATGGACCATTTTACCCTTTGTTGTGCCACTGTTCAGAGCTTGTAAAGTCTGTTTGTAATTTGCTTTGTCTATGAAGTGTTTTTCGGACATGTTTGCTTGTGGATCCCGTTTGAGGCGTTCTCTTTAACCCGTTCTCTCTTTTGTTGGTCCTAAGGGACAATGGGAGGCTTCGGGGAGGCTGACCTTTGCGGACGGACGCGCAAGGGTGCCGCACGACTTAGGCAAAACCAACTAAGTCCGTGTCAGTACGTTGCTCACAAAGTGCTCTTCAAACTCCCACGCGAGTTGGCGAAGGAGTCGACCAAGAGAGGTCTCAACTTGGTGTACCAATCTTGAGCCGTCCTCCTCAAGGTCATATGTAATGTCCGATACATCAACATGTCAAACGTACCATAGAGTGCCATTTGCGTATGGAAGGTTGCCACGTGCTTCACCAGTGTTAGCGCCTCCATTGAATACTTTCAGGCTAGGGAGTCGGAAACCCAAGGGGACGAGCACCTCCTATATGTGTCGAGCAAGGGGAGGCTTAACCGAGGCAAAGCCAACCAAACCCCCTAACTTCACCATGTGGAACTCGTGACACATGTCCTCCAAGTACCAGTCCATCTGTTGGAGCTACGCTGGAAGGGTGTATTCTGAATCTGCCGACTAAGCCTCTAACTCGGGGGCATTCAATTAGGGGCAATGTGGCCCACTAAACTCGAACATAGGAGATCTCAGGACTCCCTCGGTCAAAGCGTCGGTAGGTCAAAGTAGCTCGGCCACTGCCTATGTCAGAGCATGTCGGTGGGCTTAGCCTGGTTTGTGGCATCAAACATCCTGTTTAAAACTTTGTCCGTAACATTCTCCCCCACTTATTCTTTCGACGTCCTCGTCGAAGCCTTTGCCGACACTACAACTCCTCGCTTTTGCTGAGTCTTCAATCTTTTGCTCTAGCTGCTATGCGCCTCTTGGCTCCCAACTACTCTCCGCTGCTGTTTTTGAGTAGTCGAACCTTTGATACGCCATGCTACTTCAACTCGCCAATGACTCTGACTCTAGTGTGGGGTTGGCTGAGTTGTGTTGATCCCTGTTGGTTCCTGCGGATCCTCCAGATAAAGGAAAAGACCATCCTTACTATGCGCCAGTCTCTCAAATGCCTCATGCTGCTTGAACTGGGTAGATGCTTATTGGAGCTTTAACGAGCATCGCCTCGCAAACTTTCGATGTTTTGGGTCCTTCCTACATAAAATTTGTCCATCAACTCTTATTTCACTTAGTTGTCCCTTCCAAGTAAGTTTACATCACTTCCACTTTCGATTGGCATTTCGTTGGGAAATGAAACGAACAATCTACTCTCAGTAGCACTGATCACCGTTGGTGAGGATTCGATAACTATTGTCTTTCATTATCTTCGAAGGGTCTTTGAACCTGTGCAATGCTCCTCTGTTGGATAGATAAGAGAATTGGGGTACTCAGTTTCGCCCATTCTCTTAAGAGTTGAGAAGGCAAAGGTTACTTGACTTCGCCCGCCTCCTCGAGGTTGTACTCCATACATCGAGCTGATTACTGACCTTCGCCTACTCTTCGCTCACATTTCTGAAGCACTCAAAGTGTTTGCACTTCTTGCATTGAGTTAGCTACTGTGATTCACCTTCCCAATGCCATCAAACTTCTGGAATGCAAGAAGTTTTCACCCTAACTTGGAGTAATCCTCTAATAGATCTGGTCACCTCTGGGATTGTACCGTCTTCTCCATCAACCCTGTCGCCTACTCCATTGAGTAGCAAAGGTACAGTACCGCGTAATGCCTGCTTCGTTCCTTGGTCGTGCACTCTTGCATGACCCGAAGTCCTTCACTTTCGACTATCTTTATGAGAAGCTCATTGACACCGGTCTTACGAAGTTCCTTGGCCTCTGCCCTTCAGCCTTGTCTCGGTACTTGGAGTTTGCCTCTGCATGCTCCACCTCCTCTGTCCCCTTTCACGACCAAGCGCTCTCCCACCATGAGAGCAAGGGATCAATGACTTTCACGGAAGTCCCGCCTCTGCGGTACCATGGCGCTACCATGCCCATGGCCCTACTATCCGTCGCCTTGCATCTGCATCCCTTTTCTTCACGATCAGTAGATATGTCTCTGTGACACTCCTCCGAGTCCACCTCCATTCTAACTGATGCTTGATTTTGGATAGCTAAGTCCCTCTGGACTTATCGTCGCTTCCTCGCCCCTTTCGACCCCCTGCTTCAACACCTCTGTGTTCTCCAAGCAGCTCCCTTTGGTCGATGGAAAGACAAACTGCAACTCCCATACATGGCCTCTGCCATCACGTTGTAGGATTTGCATCGATTCTGTTCTTCTTAGCTTCCTTGGTAGCAACGTTCGATTACTCGACCTTGTCCTCTGACTTGTCGAGCTCCTTTAAGCGAATATGGGCTCTGGAGCAGTCCAACTCTCTAGCTGCTTCGATCATACCTCTGTATGATCAAGTCCCTCCCATGGGACTCATTGGTACTTGCATTCGAACTTTTCCCTTGGTGGAACACAGCCCCCATATGCTGATGACCAAGGCTTTCATCCGATGCAAAATTCGATGCACGCACGGAAGACCCGTCTCTGCGGTACCATGGCCTTCACTCCTTGAATCCATGGCCCTTCTTACCGTCGTGTTGTTCACCGAAGTGGAGCTTCCAGTAGCTCCCGATCATACTTTCATATGATCTAGTCCCTCACGGGACTCATTCACGTGTATCGCATTGCCACGAATTGTTCCACCATGATCCGCTGCACCATGTCACCTCCTGGTGACATCTACATTGCATTCTGATCCTTGTGGGATGAACTCGAATTGTGATCCTTCCATGTGTGGTCTCTGCCAATACATCGCAGGGTCTCTTCCACCTTCGATTTTATTCGCTCTTTTGGCAATCGACCTTCATCCACCCACTCTTGGGTCACACCTAGATGAAGCACCGCTCTAGGACAGTCTGTCGCCTAGTAACTACCGAAGTCCCCCGACTTCGCTGCAATTAGTGCACCAATGTCGGGATCCTGAGCCTCTGCCCCAACCAGCACAATCTCCGCTGCGCACCGCTTCCTTCATAGCAACTTGAATGGCAACACTGTGGCATATTCTTTAAGAGTACCCGCCTCCGTGTCCTCTTGCCCCATGCCAAGGCCTTCTGAACCCAACTTCGCCTCCGCAAGTTGAGTCGCCTTAGTTCCTCCATCAAATGCTTCTCCGAGATAAGGTGCATGTGCCCAGAAGCTCCCTTCGTCTTTGGCACCATGCAAGATGAATCCACTTCGTCAGAATGAAGGACCCATGGAACAACATGATCCTGCTCTTGCCTCTGCAAGAGTTCATGTCCTTGACCTCTGTCCAAGGAAAGCACTGTGCCTCCGCTCCATGTTCCATCTTTTATGCTGGCTCCCTTCATGCGGCTTGGGTACTTCGCCAAGTTACACCCAAGTTGCTCTGCTCCTCGTTTTTGCATTGAGTTGATGGTGACCCTCGCGCCCACCATTCCACGGGCCAGCCCTCCCTTGAGTCTGATCTCCATATCGACTCCAAGTGTGCCTTCATTTGTGTTGCTTTGGGTAGCTCCTCCACTTGATCTCGCAATGCATCCACCAATGCATTCTCTCAAGCGAGATCATGCGACAACTCCTCGCTGCTTGCTCGGTCCATTAAGCTTCGTCGAGTTGTTGTTTATTGAGGTACTCCTCAACATGTGCGGTCTGTTGCACATGATTCTCCCTCTGGAGAGCCGGGACTTATCCCTCTTGGATATCTATCCCGTTGGAGCAACATCTCTCGTCGTTTCGAAGACCACCATCCCCTTGGACTACTCAGATTTGCTGAACAAATTGTGCATTGTTTTGCCTCCTGCAAACGCACTTGCAAGATTGCGACTCCACATCAATGTAGCCCCCACTGCACCACTCAAGGCCTAGCAACATGCTGAACTCGCTGCACACTTCAGCCTCCTACGAACGTATCCTTCACATGCTGAAGAGAAAGTTTCAATGCTCCATAGCGCCGAGTTTCAGTCACCTTGAGACGGCCGCGAACATTCCATCGTCCGCATATAAGCTCATGCATGAGTACCGAATTCTTCGAGTTAGCAATTCCCCTCACCTCTGTGAGCTTTGCACAACTCTTTCGGTCGCCGAGCAACTCATTCCACCTTGCATGGTCTCATCCTTTACCAAGCGCCTCGCTTGCCTTAAGCACCATCAAGTATAGTTGTCAACGTTGAGCCGTAGCTCATACTCAACTATCCTAACTTTTGTGCGCTCCGCATTCTTCCAAGCTTGCCTGTTCTCGTGGTGCCTCTTGCGCGAAGGGTTGGTCATTCCTCTGAATGTCAATCTCAGATGCTCGCTCCTCCGAGCGACTCTTTTTCCCTACATCTCAATGCTCGTTTTCCCCCAAACGGTCGCGCGTGTGCTGACTGCCCTCGATACAGCCCCGCTAGGTCCCCTACGTTTGCATGCCAAGTGTTTCTATGAGTGCTTGTCCCGCTCTGATACCATCTGTCACGGACTTAGCTGGTTTTACCTAAGTCGTGCGGGACCCTTGCATGTCCGTCCGCAAATGTCAGCCTCCCCGAAACCTCTCATGGTCCCTTAGGACCCACAAAAGAGAATACGGGTTAGAGAAAACGCCTCATTCGGGATCCACAAGCAAACATTTCTGAAAACACTTCATAGACAATGCAAATTACAAACAGACTTTACAAGCTCTGAACAATTACACAACAAAGGGTCAATATGATCCATTACAGATCAAAAATCTCTCACAAGTGTTTACATGACACGACCTTTATTTACAAGCCTAAGAAGGCCACCAAACCCAACTATAATTGGGCTATTAAGCCTTCAACCGTTCCTCTATGTGTTGTGCAAAACATGAACGAATAGAAAGACACGGACATACACAAGTATTACATCAAACATCCTGTTTAGAACTTTGTCCGTGACATAGTGCCAAAATGATTGGGACAGTTGTCAATGATGCCTCTGTCAACCCGACTCGGTCTTGGGCCCCATATGCAACAGTTTGAGAACATCCAAAGAGGGTCTGGAGCTCGTCTACATGCCCAACAATCGACTTGCAGGAAGACCAGGCTTGAGTGGGGTGCCCAATCCGATCCCTCTAATGCTTGAGATAGGGCCGAAGTGGGGAAAGAGTTCATCGATAAATAGTAACTGACATCTATAATAGTGAAAGAGAGGGCCTTTATAGTAGGTGGGGCCTAAGGGAATATTCCACAATATGGGCCGAATATTCCCTTTTAGGCTTACCACTATTGCTAAGCTTGGGTGGTTGCCACCTCATCCAGGTCCCACCACTTGGCAAACTGAGATTGGAGGGGTAGATTTCTCCACATCACTAAATATAATATTCTTTATGATGAATGTGTAAAGAAAGCTAGTTAATAACTAGATATTGTAGTGGTATTATTGACATGGTATTTATACACAATGCCATTTGTTTATGGACGCTGATAATTTTCTTTAGTTTACTTACCTCAAAAAAGACTAAACACTAGCTTCCATATCAAAATTATCATAGACCACCAACCAGTCATCTTGTGAGTTTCCAAGCCTATGGAATTTATAGAGCTATCTCCTTGGAACATTCAGCTTAAATTGCATATGTAGACTATAGAGCTTCAGAAATATGGTGGTGATCATGGTCACAGATGTGACAGTTTTCTTAGAGAGGGTGTGTGCTAAGACCATACGTATAGTGGTGAACACTCTTTTTACTTTTTAATGGACTTCAAATTTACAAGAAACAGAGCATACTTGATCCTACTTAAAGGAATACTACATGTACGAATAGAGAAGGATGAAGACATAATCTATAGAACCTATCATTACTTTGGTTTAGCCATAGAATACTAGTAATTTCACCTAACCTTCGAGGATATTTCACAAGGATCAGAAAATAATCTACAAGAACGATTACTTGTAAGAATATCATATGTATATTAGTCACAGCAATTTCTACGCAGCATACCTACACTAGTAGGTTGACAGAGCCGCCATGAGGCCACTACCGGACTCTAAATCACTCATAAAACATTCAAACAAAAAGAATATAAGTAATTCCAGATCAAGTTTACGAGAATCAGTAAGAGGGAGAAAAAAGATATCCTTTTAGGTACCTCAAGAGAAAGCTTGTGGCGGCGGAACTTCCTCAGCTCCTTGGCGACGCGGCAGAGGTCCCACTTCGATAGCCGCCTCTCCTCCGCCTCCCACCGGTCCAGCACGATTCCGGACCCGAGGCTGGGGTCCTCCATGGTGGAGATCCGGCGGTAGAGCGAGTTCCACTTAAGCACCGGCCTCCGCTCATAGTCCACCGTCCCGTAGCTATGGACCTGAGAGATCGAACAGAGGATCGGGTACCCGGGTCTCCGCTCGGACTGCAGGACGGCAACGTTCTGGTGGAACCCTAAAGTAACTTTGGAATAAGAAGCGGAAGAAGAAAGGGAGGAGGAGGAGGAGGAGATGGGGAGAGCTTGGAAAGGAAGAGAGCAGGGGGAAATGCCAGAGCGGAGAAGCATTTTGAGGGTTCTCGGAAGAAAGCGTTCGACCAAATGCTTTCAGATTTAGATGGGGGAAGCGGGTTGGATATAATAGTACGTGCGGATAAGAAGGGAGGCGGCCTCCCTGTGGCGTCCTGTACAGAGGCCAGGGTTTTTGTTCCATCAAAAGCGGTGCGTCCTTCTACAGGTGGCCCGCTGCGGATCGGCAAGGGGAACACAGCTGGAGTCTCTTCAACGGGTGACTGTTAATTGACTCGATCGGGTACGTTCTGGCTTGAGTTTGAATCAAATCCGAGCCTCTTACGTACTTTGGAATTTTAGCATTGAGACAGAAATGATTAAGTTGGAATGAAGTAATTAAGTTTGAAATCAATACGAACAGGAAAAAAAATATATATGGATAATATTTAAAACGAGTTCGAATAGTTGAATAGTTGTTAGTCGTTTCTTTAATCCCATTGAGCACGATAAAAGATTCATACGCCCCTTCAGTGGTTATTATGAATAATGCTTCTCTAAGAACTAGGTTATAACAAAAGATGTTGCAACTTTGCAATGCCTTGTATCTCAAAATCGGGGAACTAAAAAGCAAATTTTAGATCGTCGATCTATGACCAGAACACTCCGGACCATCAATCATTTAACAACATATCTTTGGCACTCTTATATACACGTCTCAAAGTTCAACAGAAACCCCACGCAGTTGGTCTTGCCTATTCCCTAGGACTGACATCACTTGGAACTCAACTTGAGCATTGTATTGAAACAATCTTTGTGATGGCTAAGCAAACCGAAACATCATCAAACTGCAAAATTCTGAGGAATTCACACGAAGAAGAAGTCAGATGGTTCCTAACGTTTAAGGAGGCTGTAGGAAGGCATGTCCTCGATTCGTTGGATGTCTTCCAGTAGAAGCTCTTGTTCAAGCTGACGGCGTGTCGACTTCATGACCAACTAAACGAAAGCAGCAGAGATCAAGAGATCAATGCAAGTACAGAAACAGAGAATAAATAGTCAAAAGGATAGTAAGAGCAACGAACATTGAAGTCCATGTAGGAGGCGCGCATTGCGAGCCATTGCTGGTCCATCATCTTGAAAGACATGCAGTACAACACATCGAAAGCTCGCTCGTTTTCTGGAGGCAAATTACAAGGAAAACTCTTGTCAGTGCCAAGCGTGCAAGTTCCTATAGGAGAAACATTCCAGAGAACAGACTAAAGAATAGCTTCCGTCCTTGGTTTCTGAGAAAAGCCTGATACTTGGCTAGAATTAAAACATTTCATGCCATTATAGGCAATTACAATTTCCTGTTTATTTACGATGAGTGCAAAGTGAGAGAGACAACAAAAAGGATCAATTTGAGGGTTACCTAAAAAGGCATGGTTGTGCTCCATATACAACAAAAAAAAAAAAAAAAAAACAGATACTAGTTTAATATACAAGATCAGCGCAAATGTGATGGCTACATAAAATCGTCAATCAATTGACAATTAAACAAGGGACCAGCGGTAGATCTGAATCAGTGTCCAGACACAAGAATTAGAGTACTCATATGTGGGAACCAAATCCACCATTTTCCAAATTCGGTTTAGATATCAGGTAAAACTGGGACTGTACACACTACAAGGTATGAATTCAGAATTCACATGTAATCCGATAAGCTTTCTAGATCGTCATATAAGCTTAATAGTGATTATATGTTTGTTTGAGTGAAGTATGTCTGCCGAGAAATGATCACAGGGAATTCTGCAGATCAGTGGTCTAGTTTATAGCATCTGGATACAAAAGGTAGTAAGCAGGCAATGATGGTGATATTTGCCCCTATCTGACATCCAGAAAAAGAAAACAGCCTTGGCAAATAACAAAGCAATAATCAAACTGCTGAAACGTACCTGAAAGTAGCTTCAAGAAAACTGATGCCATCATTGATGTTGGTTTGGCTGCAGTCACCAATATAGTTAATAAGCAGTGGTGCCTAGACCTTAAATTGGCAGAAAAGTAATTCGGTAGATAAATATCATAAAGAAACCTTGTAGAACTTTTAATGTGAGTATACATTACGTGCAAGCAACTCCTAGAAATTTAAAAATTAGGTGTCTGTTAACCTATTATGATCAGTAGAGCACAAACCAGCTTGAAGATCAAGCATCTGTATGAGCATGAATGTAATATTTACACCAGCAACAGCAAATGGATACTCCCACATGGCTCTGACGCCTTCCCGCTTTTGCAGAAGATCCTGGAAAGATTTCTGCAGGGAGATTTTTGATAACCAAAGATGACAGCAGGTTATCAAAGAGAATGCAGGCTAAAAAGATGCGAACTGTGATGCGAAGTAACATAAAAGTCAAAGATTCAAAATATATGATAACAAATATTAGCTCTACAGTGGGTCTTAATTTCGTATCACCCATTTTTTGGTACAAATTATACGAGATGATTTAGTCTGCAATCACTTACACGAATAAGGGAAGTAAACAATGAGGTGTAACTAAAATATACTTTTATCAAAAAGTACTAAGTAAATACACGATATAAAACTTCATGTATGTCTCTGGTTCCCACTTTTGAGTAGGGACATGTCCTGGTGCAACCTGACTTAAACAATGAATCTAGACTAAAGCAAAATCAAATCACAAATCAAGAGTTATTACTTAATGCTAAGCCACTCGAGCTATTAACTAGTAAACCCTTGCATTTAACCCACCCACAAGCCTTTCAAACTCAATCAGAATTCAAGTCTCGTTCAAAACGAGGAGAACTCTAATTTTGTAATGCCAACAAGCTAACAGTCCACAACTCTGATTTTTTTTAATTAAAAAACTTAAATATCAAAAACAAACATAATTAAGAACAGTACACTGCATTTTGTAAGTATAACAATGCATTAAACAGTTTGTTGAAAGTTCAGTGCTGAAATTATTTTTTGCATACATGAAAAACACAAATTCCTTGTATTCAAAATATACAATAAGGTGTTCCTGTTTTAGAATAAAAAAGGCAGACTTACAGGATAGTTCTTGGCAAAGAATAACAGATTTTCCAAAGATATGAAACCACCTCCTCTGTAACACAAAACCAAAAATTATCTAAAACTGTCACGCTAAATGTAAGTGAGCTCTAAACAAGACATAGCTATGGAAGAAGTAACAGAAATATAGTACCTGAAATCAGTAGAGGGATCTTTTCCTTGCCATCCCATTTCCTTCCACTGGTCAGATATTATACCATAGAGTTCGACCCCAGGATAAGCAGCATACCAAAGGGCCCACAAAGCTTCCTAACATGATTGAAATATAGATCATAAGATGCTAAAATATAAACTCCACAATAAGGTATCGGTTTCTTGCTTCTAAAAAATATATATTGATGGTTTTTTTTCTTAAAACAGAAATTTGTATTTAAAAGGGAAATAATGATGTATTTAATTAGACCATTGGAATGTAGCACAAACTTTTGTTAAGGGAATGAAAAAAGATTAGAGTCTCAAATCATGTTTTCCCCAGAAAAACAAATGTATTGTGATATGTAAATGCAAACCACCAAGTAACGTAAGAAAACACTTTGGTCCTTGTATGCAGAAATAGTTATATAGTTAACATTAACTACGACGCTTAGATAGTAACTAGTAATACACTATCTGTAGTATAAATACTTAGTCATGTATTAACTATTTTATTTTTTGTGCTCGGGAGTGTTCTGCATACTTAGAGTTCAAGTTTCTTTAGTTCAGAAATAATCCATTACAAAAAGCAATTTAAAGTTAACGGTTTGCTTTTTCCCAGATTTAGAACGAGTTCTCCAACATCATAAAGATTCGTTCTTAACTTGCTTGTGTTCATACAGCGAATTGGATGCAATACCAAAATGTACCTGATGCTCTTTCTTTGAACTATCATACGCAACATCTATTCGGCTCTGTAATCTTCGCAAGCATTCCTCCTACAAACACATCAAACAAATTTAAACTCCTGTTGGGCTTCCAACTGACTATCCAAAAGGAAAAGTTGGTAGTAAATTCTCAGATGATTAAAAGATCATCGAACTAGCTTACGGTAAATAAATGTTGAGAGATAAACTAAGACATGGTAACCAAAACATGCGCGTGCATTTCATGAGAGGGAAATTAGAAGGGGAGATTTTTGATACTCAAGAAACTAAATAATACGAATCAAAACAAAAATTGAGTTCGGCATTGTTTTGAAATAATAAAGAAAATTATTGCAGATGTTAGATTTTCTTAATAATTTAATCTGCCAGATATTAGTTGCGAGGATACAATAAGTTATTGATCTTTTAGTAGGTATTCCGAACAAATCCCGTTAAGCACGTATTCATGCAAACATAATAATGTTGACAAATACTTATCAGCACCTCAGAAAGCTTCGCTTCATGAATAAAAGTACGAACATATAGAACCTTCCAAAATTCATCAAATCTTGAACGCAAGTTCTGCTGAAAACTTTTTAGCAAATAACGATTAAAGTATGAAAATAATAAAAAAAAATATCTTTTTTTAGTAAAGAGTAAATAGTGAAAGTGGGATTGGAGCTTACAATATATTATTAGTCTTTACCAACTAAACTAACTAACACATTTTTTTAAAAAATAATATATATATATATATATATATATATATCTTTTCATCAATATATACAGTATGATTTTATCCTATATAAGAACGATGTTTTAATACTAAAAAATAAGAGAAAAATTATAAATAACCAAGAAAACTGGATTCACTCCGTCATTTTGTCTGCTTCCCACCTGCTGCCACCCAACAAGTGTTTCGAACACGAAACATCAAACTAACAAGTAAACCAAATCGCATAAATTAACTAATAAAGGCCAATAAAGGAGATTCAGTGATATGAATGTGCTTGGATCAAGTTCGACCCTTCATCGGGTCTTACTGCAACCATTCAAGGACCCAGTCCAAATACATTTAATATATATATAATTCAATCAGATAGAGATTTAGTTCAATAGATAAATACAAACATAGGATCATAATTATTTATAATGTCGCACAGATTTGATGATAAAGACGATGCAACATCAAGCCTATCCCATCTGACCAAAGTGATGACACGACCAAACTCGGAAGTTAAACCGAGTCCAACACAGAAGCAAGGTAAAGTCAGTGAATTCGTTCAACGTACTTAATTTGACCTCGAGCTTAGCTTGATCAATCCAAACCACACTAGATGTGCATTACATGTGGAAAAAGGTTAGACTAACGTGTACATCGATGCAGTAACAAATGAGTCACATAATAGAATAAATAAAAGAACCAAATTTCGATTATACCAATTTGTACGAGCTGGTATTCGCAGACTCGCTCAAGGATCGGTAATAATATAGATTAATACCAATCGGTATTTAATTTTCTATTATTTCTCAATATTATCATGTGGTATGTGTCAAGACACTTTTTTGGTATATAGATACTTTACTGGTCTGACCCTTTAGTATCGAGATTTAAATTCTTGGAATAAATTAGTAAAATTTAAATGGAAAAATATTTTCATCCTTTCATAGCTAAAAAATATGCAATGCAATAAAAATGTCCTTTTTAAAAAAAAATTGGATTCAAATTCAAAAGAAAAAGATACTGACAAAATTAAAAATAGTAGTAAGTGACAATTAAGCTTATCTTGCATATATAATGATACGTAATGATGTTTGTTCTATATCAGTTATCCGAATGTAGACGACAAACATGACCATGATACCCATCATTATGTCGCAAAAGCAATCATTATTTCTTAACGACAAAAAGAAATGATACGACAGCACAATGCCATAGTTATGTACCAAGAGTAACTCAACTAACCAAATAATGCAAGTTTCTACTTGAACGTACTCTGGTTTAAACAAGCGACTTGTCTGAAAGAAATGGATAGTATAATATATGATTTTACCTGTGAAGGTGTCAGATCAAATAATAGACGAGTATTGTTATCTCGTCTTTGGGCACAAACGCATGACAGGCCTCGTCCAATCCAAGCTGTTGATCCTGTTACAACCTCAGCTATAGAAAACACAAGCTAATGAATATATTCATACTCTTCAGCGAACTCCAAAATTAAACACAATGTTTAATGGAAAATAAACAAGGAAAATGACTTGTATTGCCATCAAACCTTATAGACACAAATCTTCCTTGACAACTAGAAATCACACTCAAGCTGTATTACTAACAACCTCACTTTGCAAAACAAATTACAATCACTTAGAACTCGAAATAGAGAGATCGAAAAAGGACAGGTAACAAAACAAAAGCACACAATATAATTTAAAGGCCTTGCATTAACACAATTTAGGGGTTCTAGGAAAATTCAGCTTGCAGGAACTTTTTATCAATTTTGGTGATTACAAGCATATGAACAACTACTGGAGTGGTAACAGCAGCATGACTTTGATGAAGCAAAGATATAAAGTATGGCCCGTACAATAACAAGATTGTTATATACATATTCATATCAAGCAAGGCCACAAATTATTGGAAATAACATATTAGAGTAGGAAGCGCAACAAAGATATCAGAAAAATTGATTAGACAGACAAACTGGAGGCTAATATGAATCAAGAAGCCTTGTTTAGTTCAACATTGATATGTAAAATGCACTACATATCTTGACTCTGTTCTGACTCTGCCATGTTAAAATAAAAGAAATAAAATCTAATCCCTAAATATAGCATATGACTCATCTTTTATGTTTTATATTAGCAACCTAATTATACGTATCCTGGAGGAACATAATTAAAATAGTCACATACCACTACAGTTAAGAGCATCTCTCATATACCAGATTCCATCGATCTAAATGCACAAGAAAAACAACGCTTTAGATTACTTAGCTGAGATTGTTCCATCTTTCATCTCGATCTATTGTTCTTCTTTTAGCGAAGTATTTTGAAGAGACGAGCAATCGCATACCAGGCGACGAGCGGCATCCGCTCCCTCGAGGCGGCCCCTGCGACACCCTCCTCACCGCCACGAACGGCCCGCCTTTTCCGTCCGTCTCCCGCATCTGCGTCGCCTCTGGGTTCACTCCGAAACCTTCGTTCGAGCCCCACGCTCGACGAGACCACCCATCCCGACGACCACCACCAACTCCTCAAGGACTCGGCATCCGAAGCGAAGCACGAGGGTCGTCGATCGATCGATGAGCGCGTCGGGGGCGGACTCGTGTCGGAGAAAAGGGGAAGAAGAGATCAAGATCTCGCTCCCATGCTGCCTGATACGACTCTGCGGAGCGAGTGGTGGTTTCCTCTATCTCTCTCTCTCTCTCTCTGTCTCTCTTGTCTCTCTCTCTCCCTCCCTCGCTCTTTAGATGGCGGATCGTTCAATTGGTTTCGATTCGGTTTGCGTATGGCATTTATTTATTGGGAGAGTAAAAATAATGGATATAATGCGGATTAATCCTAAGACGGAGCGAATGTTTTTCCACGCTGGTTTTCTAACGGGCGTTGATTACGCGCAAGAACAAACGTCCCACCGAACCGCAAACGGGTTCTGCCACCTCAGCGCGTAAAATTAACGCGTAGGAATGACATGTTTGTTTAAGATGTGGAGAGCCATTCATGATGGCTGCGGTGTTCGGTGTCACTTTTATCCCGGCCAGCCCCGTGCCTCGTTGTGGTCACCTTCCGGTGGGCGAGCACGACCCTTTGCATACAAGTTTGGTCCCCTTCCATGGTCAATTCTTGGAGGCAATCGTGATCCAAGCTGCAGCTGTTTGATCCCAAATTCAACACGAATGAAAGCAAAAGCTAATCCCTCATAATTTTATTAGGATTCACCCTCACATCTATCTTTCTCCTTTTGTATCAACATTTATTGATATTTATAGTTATTTGTCAAAAAATAATTTTCCCAAAGTATGGGCATTTAGTGAGTTAATTTTAAGGTTTTCAACTAAATGAATGCTTCCGATTCTAATGATCATAATATTTCTTGGATGTATGTGTATATTCATTAATTAATTTTGGAATATATATGAAAGCTAAATAGGTAGTATCGTGATTGGTATGAGTACTAATATACTAATAATTATCTGATTTCGAACGAATTAAAACATTAGTGATGACATTAACGATGGGCTCTCACCGGCGGTCAACTTAAGAAAGATCGTATGAGACCTTGATGCAACAAGTCATTTTGGTTGGAATCAACATGAATAGACCAAGGTAAATTGAAAATTCAAGAATCGATGATCGCATTTGGTCAAAATGGAAACAATCATGGTCAAGATTTTTGCTTACAGAAATACTCCAAATTGAATGACTAATTAAAATGTGATTTAAACAGGAAGCTCAATTGGTTCAACAAATATCACAAAGCTGGTTGACATTTGGCGCTCGATGTGGCACTCGTAGTTAAAGAATGATGACAAGTAGCATCACTTGATGATGTTTACAAGACTTGGAGGCGTAGTAGGTCAGGGAAGGTGAGCTGCTGTAGAGCACTACTCCTAACGAGGAGGTTCGAGTGGTTCGACAATGTCTAATTTGAAAATAATCAAAAGGAATCACCAATGTACTTTCGATCCTAAAAGGGAATTTAAATAATATGATTTGTGCATGCAACAAATTCCAGCCCACCCATGTGATTATTATATCATGAATTATTATGTTAATAAAGACATAAAGTCTCAATTATTTAGGTTGAATATGTTTTCATTGAGATCCTTAAAGTTTAAAATATTTAATTTTATATTTATAAAAAAATTAGATATCTTTTTTTATCACTTCTCGTACTATTAATACTAAGCATTTTATCTTTTAAATTACATACGACTCATTATTATGTGTTCATTTCATCTAAAATAATATTTATTTATTTTATATTCCATATAGCTAATGTTTCAAGAATGGATATATTTCTTCTCTATTTAATGGTTTGCAGTAAGCTCACACATTCTCTTCTTCTTTTCCTAATTGTTGTGGTAGAATTAGGTTACTACCACCTAAATTTACTCCCACATTTTACTCCTAGAGATTTAGACAATGTGACCTTAGACCAATGTAGATCTAACTAGGAAGTTACCTGTATTAATAACATAAATCAACATGTATTAATATCCTAAGCACAGTCCCCTAGGCAACAGAAGGTCCTATTGGCCATTCAAAATAGAGATTTAATATTATTAATGTCATAAATCAACAAGAGACACATGCTATGCTAAGATCCAATAACAATAGACATTTTTTTTATTATCCCAACAATAAAAATATTTCATGCAAGTGCATAGGGATCAGATAACTGTGTGAGTTCCAAGCTCTCATAGCTCAATGTGAGCAATACTATGTTAAATGTCCAAAAGTTATATATAAGAATAAGCTTAAAATAATAAATTAGTGCATAAAGCTCTAATTAAAAAGTCAATATCTTTGTTTTGTTTGATGTAAATCATTATTATTTGAATCATAAAGAAATTATTTTATCGTGGAAGGATCTAGAGAAGTTTATTCTAGATATTGCTAAATTTATTGAGAGGGAGACCAATCTCCAACCCCCTTTGGAGATCCAACCTGTTTGGGAGTCTTACATGCATAGGATTCAGAAAGTGAAGTGACATCCCACTAAACAAAGCGATAGCATGTGAGTGACTATGATAGTTGAGGATAAGACTTGGAGGAGGATGGGCACTACTTTCTCTCTTCAACACAGTTCTTGTTGTTCCAGAAATTTTAAGGGACAAGATAGTGGAATTATTTTACATTTATGACTGGTCTAAAGAAATTACAATACGGTGGAAGCATGAATCTTACATACTAATTTGGTTATATTTCTTTTAAATTTTCTGTCCTTTGTTCTTGATTTAATCTGGACAATCTAAAAGAAGATGAAGGGTGGTGTTCATGGTGATGTTGAATTATTGATTTCTTTCTTTGGAGGAGAGAGAGAGAGAGAGAGAGAGAGAGAGAGAGAGAGAGAGAGAGAGCATTGAAAGAAAGAACTCCTAAAAGAAAAGGTTCAGTCGATTGACTTCTTTTATGGAACAAATTACGGCTCATCAAAAAAGTGAGAGCCACTGAATGCAAAGCAGAAGCAGGAGCTCAATCATGGTGGTCAGTGGTCGGTGGTTACTTATGAGACCACCTTCTTTCTTAGTTGGCTGAGATGAGCTGATGGGGTAAGCAGACCCCAACAATTTGATCTAAAGCTCCTCATCACTGTCAAAGTTGGAGCTCTTGTGGAGGCCATAATCCAAAACTGCTCAGCATCAGTGAAGTAACTCAAGTGTTTGAAGCACAATACCAAGTTACTAAGAATTGCCAGCATCAGAAATTTGCTGTCTCATTTCACAAAATGTCACAGATGCATTCAGTTTCAATATGAACGAGAGAGAGAGAGAAGTTAATCAATTGTTGGATGCCATGAAGATGCACAAAAGTTCAGATAAGTTATGATAGCATAATCTTTCAGGAAATTCCAAGACCACCTGAAAAGTATACATCAGGTTGTCAGTTGCAAAGCTTCCTGGAACATAAGAAGAATAAAGAAATAGGAAATCTACAAAACTCAAGATGCTTGATGTTGACAGTCTTAGGCTTCACTTGAAGCACATTTAATTATGATTAAGAAAGGAAAATAATTGTCCTGGATACTGTTCTATGAAAATACATTCTTTTGAACTTGATATGCAGACTTACAACAACAGTATACAGGCTTACAGGAACATATATCCAACATCGAACACTAAATTCAAGTTGCTAAATCCTATGTTTCTCTTTGAAGTACCATGAAAGAATTGCAAGACCAAAGATCACAGTTCTTACTTGTAATGATTAGCTGACAATGAACAAAACCTCCATTGGACATTGAGTTGTCATTAATATATGAACATTTATCTTCTGTAACGCAATGAGCTAAGGCATGCAGAAACAAGTGGTGCAGAAGCAGATCACCATCTTCTTCAGCTAAATAACCTTCTGGACTTGTCTAAATACAAACCTATGCAGAACCAATCTCTTTATTGTGGCTATAGAAATTAATCTTCACGGAAACACAAGTTTGTGTAAGCATCCAACTTTCCATGATGATCACGGATCATATTTAGAGTGACATGGAGTCACTGTAATTTACTTGACTTAAGTTGCAGGGAATACAGAACCATGCTTGTTTCAAGTCAAAAGAAGCCCAAACAATATTCAAATTGATGGATCAACAGAGTACTTACCGAAACAATTTTGGGACACTGAAAAATCCTAAATTTGCAAAACCACTATTCATGATTGTTTAGTGAATGCATAGATTCTCATAAAAAAGACTCATATTGTAGGTGGTTGCTTGCGGTCATTCTTTAGTCGATATGCATTACAATATCTTTTGGTTGGAAGGAGGATGTACTTAAACTTCAATTGCTCATTCTCATATCTGTCTTGTGGCCGCTTTAGGAGTTCTAAGGAGGCTCAAAGTAGCATATTTTTGTTTTCAGGAAAAAGGGTCACATTTAGGTGAATCAGTAGGAAATTTTGTGTGTACCAATGTATGACTAAAGAAGTTTGGAAAGATGAGTAGTGATCAGCTCCAATAGTTTCTGCTGAATAGTTCTCGATGAACTTGAAGTACTTCAAAATTGTTGATTGAGCCTTGTCTTTTTTTTTGTCTTGGAAGCTAGCTATCATCCTTTAGTTCTTTTTGGTTACAGTCACAGATATAAATAGAACATTGTGTATTTGATATGAGAATGTTTGGCATCTGAATCCATCATCCAAGTGAAGTAGAGAGTATTCAAAGGCTGGATTTTGACCTCCATTTTTTCCCTCCTGCTTCTCTCAAAAATCCAAAAAAGATGGAGCAGATACTGATGTTGAAAGCTCAAAAAAAGAATTTGTAAATCTTCGTAAAGCAAAGTAAAATAAATCTGAAGATGATCTCAGCGTTGCAAATCACCAGATCTTTGAATTCGAACAACTTGAACGGATCTAAAAAGCTGTGATTGGTTTCAGAATAGGCATCAGGATTTCCATTCGGACTAGTCGTAAGATTAGCTCAGGTTGACTTGTGAGCTCCAGAATAGGATTAGGGCGAAACATGAATTATGTTTGGTTAATAATGTTGCTGCCCAATTGAAGTCTGAAGTATTAAAATTAATCTAAATTTAGTCTTAGTAATATGGTTCATTTGGTTTCCTTCATAATTATGCCAATTCCTGCATCATGCAGCATTAGGAAATACTATTACAGGTAGAGACAGCCTGCATTCCCCTTAAAACATCATGAGATCTTGAAACCTCCTGATTAGATTTACAACTGGAGATGCAAAAAATTTGTGCACAGATAAGAAATTACTGAAACGCGTTCTCTAGTTAATTAACCAGGCAGAATCATGCTTCATTTTCTCTGGGTTGTTTGCAGTCTTAAGATCTGAAGTGGCACATTCTCTGCAGCTTGGAATTCTTAAGCAATGAAGGATACAACCAATGGAAAACTATGCATCAGAAAAAAAGCATCATACTATCTTAAATGGCTAATGATTAATTTGCAGTAATGGTAAAAAAAAATTTGCCATATATATATCCATCATGCCTGAAAATTCTCTGCTTATGTTGTTTCAGAAAGTGCCCCATGTTCTTTTGCAGCAGATTTTTAAGAGCTGTACATTTGATGTCAAATGCTTAATACATTTTGACATTTCTTTGCAGTTTGTAGAACAAAG